>NC_068566.1:33849954-34158696 GCF_025698545.1 Gossypium raimondii
CAAAATCCTCAACTCACATTAAATTTAATATTTCTCAACTTGTAATCCTCATCAATAATGTCTCAAAATAATTCGCCAATAATCAGGCATTGATAATTCAACTAAAAGGGCACTAAAGATTCAAACAATCCAAGTCGAAAAATTTTAAAGTACAAAAACATATGTGTCTCCCCTTATTTAATTAATTACATTTAATTCATAATCAATAAGAATTGACATCCTGACAAAAGATTCCCTTAAAACACTCAAAGTGTTTAAGGTTCAAGAAATATGCACTCAACAGTCAAACAAGAAATGTCATTACCATAAGCTTGCTTGAAAATTAAATCTTCACCACTATAAAATAGAGGTGCTCATGGCCGCCCGACCCGACGGCCAGCCCGAAATATGGGAGGGTTTGGGTAAAAATATAGGCCTGAAATATGGGCTTGGGCAAAAAAATGAGGCCCGTTTAAAAAACAGGCCGGGCCTCGGGCACCACTTTTTTGGCCCGGGCCTGGCCCGAATATAATAAATATATATATTTTTTTATTTTTAAAAATATTTTTAAAATACTTTTTTTTATTTTAAAATTTTTTTTGGTGTTTATTAAAAAATGGGCCGGGCCTTGGACAAAATTTCAGGGCCATATTCTGGGCCGAGCCTGGGCCTAGGACACGGGCAGAAATTTTTTTATGGGCCCGTCCCGAAAACGGCTCGGCCCGGCCCATGAGCACCCCTACTATAAAATGATATGATACACTATTCAAAAGGTCTTTAAGATGTTGTAATGAGGCTTAGGTTAAGGGTGTGGAAAAAGGCCAGAAAAGTTGGTTATACTTGAGATCGAGTTGATATATTACCAAACTAGAAAAAATAAACAAATTATGAATTAAAAAAAAAACACATCAATCACTACTTATTCAAGAAAAAAAAAACGAGCTTCTCAATAAAATATGAAATTAGCTATTCAAGCTCAATCAAAAAAAATCAATATTTTTTTTTCAATTTTTTTAACTAGAACAATAAGAATTAATTCAGCAATTCAAACAAATGAGCATAGTTAGGCAACTAACCAAATCAAATCTCGACAAAAATGAGTCAATAAAATAGGAAAGAGTCACAATGAAAAATTGGGTTATGGGTTAACATTCACGGGTTAATCAAGAAAATATGTGTTAGGCTCAATGGGGTTCACTAAGGGTTAATTTAATAGGCAGGCTTTTTATAGGATAACTGGGTTAAAACCTAAGTGCCTCTATCATCTTAATATATCAAATCAATGATGCAAGTTCTAAAATAACAAGTTGATATAGTTATAAGCAAAAATAAAATGAGCATGAAAAATGTATGCTCTATATAGGCTCAAAATCTCACCAAAAATTATGGTTTTGATGTCAAACTTGCAAATTTACAACTTTAAGATAATACCTCAATTTAGGGAAACAACCTAAAATTTTTAATTCTGAAAAATAACTTATCATGGTTGACTCTCTCATGTCTTAAAGTTTAAATCAACCAATGCAAAAATATCTACAAATTAATCCAAAACAACATCAGTAAAAATCCCAAATCGACAAAAATTCACTCTAATGGAAGTATGAGAGAATTACTTAAACACAAAAAATAATTTTGGAATTTTCTAATAATTATATGAATAACCTCCCACACTTAAGATGTACATTGTCCTCAATGTACAAATAGATATAAACACAAGAAAAGTAGAATATCATAAGAGAGGGAGAAAACTGAAACTGCCCTGAATATGGATAAAATCGCTAGAATAGTGAAAACCGAAATTGTAGGCAAATCTAAATATAGTGATTGGTTCTGAGCTAACTAATAAGAAAATAAACACAAATAATGAATAAGATTAAAAGGTTACAAACTCAATTAGAAACAACCGTAAAAAAACGTAGTTCAAAAGATAATAAACGAAAGAAGTTTAAGAAAATAAAAATAAAACAACTAAAAACAAAAAAAATAAAAATAAAAAGAAAACAGTAATATTAGTGATCTTCATCGTCAGAGGCATCGGGATCATGAGGAGTTGGCGCTGAAGAAGATATGTGGAGGTGCTGTCAGATCTGTTGCAAAGTCACATAAATACTGTCGAACCACTTAAAACAGTGCCGTTCGAAACGAGTGAACCGCTTGGAGAGGTTCGCGAGGGTAACAGTAGTAGTAGTGGTACGGTGACTCGGAGGTAGATGATGAGGTGGATCCTCAGGTGGAAAGGGACATCATTAGTGAAGTCTTCATGCTTATCTTGGGGGTCAGAATGAGATAATTGGTATCGAGAAGGATCCACGCCACCTAGTCACTTGATGATCCTTATGTGACTCATGCATGATAACCCCTACGGGGTTATCTGTCCAACTAGTGTGAAGGAGGAGGATTGCTTCAGAGTGTCGAGGAGGCCGAAGTGTTGTGCGAGGCTAGCCACGTAAGGGCTAAGCAGATAGGATCCTTCCTATTGCGTTCTGTCTGATGATGGCAAGCTAGGGCGATGAAGTAGGCAAGATCGAAAGTACGCCCCATGGCCATGATTCACAAAAAATAAACGTCGAATGTATCAACGATCCCGGTGCCCTCCCTCTGACTGATTAATGTATAGGCTAATTGGCATAAATATAGAGCAAGGTTGGAGGAAACGAAGTCACCTTCGACCGAATCGGGTCATAGGGAGTCGTACTAGCCGTAAAGTCTTCCCAACATAGAGATGGCGAGTAGTGGATGTACCGATATAAGGTGAGGAACCCCTCGTCACTCATGAACTCCTCAGTATAGTCTTAAAGAAGCTCTGAATTCCGGGATGCTCATATGATGCGTTGTACCACCGGGTCAAAAAATAATAGCGCGTGGCTTATCGTGGGTCAACATCACTTGCTGTAAGAGGAATGTCGAACAAAACTCGAGGGCCAGTTCTAAATAGGTGGAGTCGACGATGGAAAAGAATCGGTCTCAAGGAGCTGTAGCAATGATGGCTCGCACTTTATCTGCTAACTGAATCTGCACCAAGGCGGCCTCATCAATACATCGACCTAATCCCAATGGTTGCTATCGGAGAAGCTGATAGTGGTCCTCTTAAGGACCTTGTGAAAATCGTAGACATGGATGGCGTGTATCGGCAGAAGTGCCCGAATAGGAGGTCGAGCTCGGAGTCTTCTGCTTTTTCGAAGCGGGGACGACGACCTTAGATTTGCCTCTAGTGTTCGTCATGGTGTGCCTGAAAAAATAAAATATTCAAATATCATAAAAGTGATAAAATAAGAAGCAACAATTAAGCAAACAGAGGGGCCGACAAATCAATGTGCACAGTAAAATACATCGCTAACAATCCTCTCACGACTAACATCAAAATCTAAGCGGCCTAAATAGAAAATCTATTCCTAAAATCTTATGTACTAATACCTAATCATGTAAAAACCATGTACTTAAGCTACTACGATTCAAACTAACTTAGAAGAAATAAAAAAATAATGAAGGGAAAAATAAATAAAGTAAACTAAATGGAAAGATAAAAGTACAAATAATGAAATAACAAAAATAATAATAGTAATCAAAACAGTAAAACAAATAATAATAAACTAATGATAATAAAACTAAGAATAATAAGAGAAATAAAACAACAAATAATAAATAAATAAAGAAAAAATAAATAAAAGTAAGGGAATGGGCAAACGGTAGGGGTGGTGGTACATGCGGTGGACACGGCGAGATGGTCGATGACATGTTGGATTGCCAGCACCCCTACGGCGCAACGAAAAATTAAAAATTCGGTGATCCTAACCACGGATCCATGTGTGAGGAACGAATCGGGGTGATAAAGGTTACGAAATTACCAAATGTTTATTCTGAGTAGACAGCAATGCCTCAACAACAAGTAGTTTGATCTGCTATCGAACCAAGCCGCAATCTATCGTGACCCCGACCTCTACGTAATCCACCCAGTTGATTATGAACGGAAGGAATCCCCAAAACAGTTTTGGAAAAGAATTTTCTTTGACGGCTGCTAGACCCAAGCAAAGAAAAAATGGGATTCTTATATATCTTTTTTTAGGGTTTTTTCAGAAATTAAAATAAATATAATAATATTTTAAACCAAAAATTATAATTACATTAAATAATATAATTTCGGTAAACCATATATTTATTTGAATTTATATACTAACAAAATTCATGTTCTCATAATGCGTACAACAACATTGTACATAATGTGTTCGATAAATGATTGCCCAATTAATTAATTCTATAATTAATTTAATTCAAGCGACAACCAAATACAATCCCAACTATGTTTTATTCCGTTCATTTCAACTATAGGGTGTGACCCTGTAGGTTCCTGTAACGTTAGCAGTAATACTAGAATGATTCCAATGTTACAAACAATGAGTGGCATCTAGCAATGCATCATTGCTACCTAAGTCACAAGAAATCATGATTCAACATAACCTTTTTATGATTAACCTTTTATGCAATAGTTCTTAAGTCCTTTATCTCTGGATTGGACACAAGTCATGGAATAGTCATACTTGCATAGTCCATTCCATGTTACTTGATATCTTAAGCAGACTACGATATACAAATAAGTATGACATCTCATATCAACTTATTTGAGCATGGCCATGCATTTCTAGTCTCACTCAATCAAGTGGCCTAAGATATTACTCCCATTATGTAGGAGGGGCTTATCCTATCTCGATCAACCATATCCCTCTACATAGATCATGGTATATCCAACATCAGCCTTTATAGAACAACTAGTTACGGTGTACGTTTGACTGTATCAAAATATACAACTCACGATGTTGGGATTATGATGATCTCAAGTCTGAGGATCATATACATATTAATCACTATGAGTAATGTTGTGAAAATTACATAATAATCCAAGAAACATACTCATAACGGGTCAGTCCAATATGTTGTTCTCTAACACACATATTCATGCATCGATTCTGACATTCCATATCAATAACAACTCTTTATCATCAATCAACTACATGTTAGTCTTAATGCATTATCGTTGTCCTATCCAACAATAATACTTGACTAAGGAACTTTTAAGAATAATCATATTATTCTCAGGACATTATTATAAAATAGTTTATTTATACACACAGAAAAGAAACTGAAATAATAATCGTAACGCCTTATATTAATAAACATGATAAATTAAGTATGTTATTACAACCATCTCATGATTGATCTTTGGGCATACTCTAACATGACAGTGCAAGGCCGGTGACGGGGATAGGTCACGGGGCAAGAAGGGAGAAAGGGGGTCAGAGATGGGGGTTTGTTGGGTTAGGGGTGCATTTGGACGGTGGTGACAGGGGAAGGGAGAAAGGGACGATGGTGCGGGGAAAGAGGGGGAAGTTATTCGGTTAGGGGTGCGATGAGGCTGGGTTGGGTTGGGGTTGTGAAGGGCGGTGGCTGGGTCAAAAGGAAGGGGGAGAATAAAAGGGGAAAAGGGGAAGGGTTATGACAAAGGTGGGAGGGCTAAGACGGTGAACAATGATCGGCAGCAACACAATGGTGAAGGGTTAGGTCGAATGATGGAGTGGGGGAAAACAGAATACAAAATGAAAGAAAAAATTAAGGTTGGGTTAAAAAGGGGACATGATTGTGTTTAGGCTCGTGTTGGGCCACATGGCTGTGTCACACGCCCATGTGGTATTTAAAAAACAAAGCCCAGTGTTCACACGATCTCGGACACACCTGTGTGTCTAAACCGTGTGCCAGGTCGTGTGTGATATTCTTTCGCTTCTTCTATGCCCGTGTGCGAGGCCGTGTGGGCACAAAGTCTCACACACGCCCGTGTGATAGGCCGTGTCTCACACATGGTCGTGTCTGTAGCCCGTGTAACTTACTGACTTGTATTTTAATGTGAAAAATTAACCTCAGTATTCAGACGACCTTGGACAAGTTTCAAGTTTCAGATAAGACCAAGCAACAACAACTCATTAATCTCAGAAAAGATTTTGAGAATTTGAAGATAAAGAAGGCAGAAACTGTGGAACAATACGCAAATAGGATTATGGTGGTGGTAAATAACATCAGGTTACTTAGGGTAAAATTTGCAGACAGCATGGTTGTTGAGAATGTCATAACAACACTTCTTGAGAGGTATGAATCAAAGATTTCCTCACTCGAAGACTCAAGGGATTTCTCGGTGATCTTTCTTTCAGAATTGATAAATGAACTGTATGCTCAAAAACAAAAATGTGCATTAAGGCATAAGGAGCATGCTAAAAAAGAAGCTTTGCAAACCATGAGTATTGAAGGTACGAACCCCCAGAAACATAAGGGAAAGAAAGGTTGGTCAGAGAGGAAGGAAAAGTCGATATAAGATGGTGGAAACAAGAAATATTCACCATGCTCATATTGTAAGAAAAAATCTCACCCTGATAAATATTACTGGTATAGACCTGATATTAAGTGCAAATCATATAAGCAGTTAGGCCATATGGATAAGGTATGTAAGAACAAAGGGCGAACCCATCAACAAAATGTATACGCTCAGGCACCCGAGGAAGGTCGTATTCAAGAGGAGCAGGTGTTCGTAGCAACAAGTTCTGCATCAAAAAATAAAGTCGTGAGAGGTTGGCTGATTGATAGTGGGTACACCAACCATATGACCTCAAATGAAAGCATCTTTAGAAAGATTGACCGAAGTTGTGATCTTAAAGTGAGGATTGGTAACGACAAACTCTTAAAAGTTAAGGGTAAGGACAAAGTTGTGATTAATTCATCATCAGGTATTAAAGTAATTTCTGATGTTATCCTTGTACCTGCGATAGATCAGAATCTTCTTAGCATTAGTCAAACTTGAGAAAAACTACAATGTATAAGTTGTTTAATGAGATCTTCTTGTGACAACTATTATAGGAGATGTAGGTGCGATATCTTCTCCTCACTACTAGACTATTATAGGATATGTAGATGACGCGAGAAGGCAGTGGTCCCCATGACCCAGATTACGCGGAATCTTGATAGAGATTGAAGTAGGGGATTATGGCTTTGCGGGGCCATAAATCCTGTAGCTCAAGAACAAGAGATAAGTCTGAGTGGCCAAGTTTCCGGGTAGGGTGCGGAACGGCGCACACGCCAGCTTTAGAATTCCACATCGCAGGAATTTGGTTGGAGGTTGTAACCCCGATCCTTGTCCAGTAGGTCTCTTCAGCCCAACATTCTTTTGACCGGAAGTGGCTCTGCTAACCATCTATTTGATAATTCTCATCAGGTGGGATGGCAAAAAAGTGTTGCAGCTGAAGAAAGAATTGCCGTTCTATAGTTTACAACTATAGGGAATTGCCGCCAACGGAGCGAGCGGGATTCTAGGCACTTCAAGATATTCTGAGTGGGACTTTAAGAATTATGGTTGCACAATATTTTATTCATTGGGACATAAAGTTATAACAATCTCGATGAAAAATAGAAGTTTTATGTTGGACTAAAATTTGACGAACTCAAGGGCCTACACCAGTACAGTTGATGATGCGAACCTTTGGCACAGAAGAATGGGACATGCGAATGATAAGTCCCTTAGTCGAATGTGCAAAGCAGGTTTAGTTCAAGAAAAAATCAGTGTTCAGAAATAAAATGGTACTTGCAAAGTTTGCCAACTTGGAAAGTAGGCGAGGTTACCTTTCCCATCGAATAAAGCTTGGCGAGCTCAAGAAAAGCTACAGTTGGTGCACTCTGATATGTGCGGACTCATGAAAAAACCCTCCTTAAATGGGTGTAGATACTTTGTTTTGTTCATTGACGACTACACCAGGTATTCCTGGGTATATTTTTTAAAACAAAAAACTGATGTTGCAGAAGTATTTTGGAAACTTAAAGTACATAAAGTACATGTTGAAAACTAGACTGACAGGAAGTTGAAGAAAATCAAGTCTGACGACGGAACCAAGTACACTTCTGAGAGATTCCAGAACTACTATGAAGAAGTTGGTATCCATCACCAGCTCACCAATATTTTCACTCTACAGCAAGATGAAGTGTGCGAAAGAAAGAATAGGACAATAATGGATATGGTGAGATGCTTATTGTTTGAAAGCAGGTTGCCAAATGAGTTTTGGGCTGAAGCAGTGAACACATTAGTCTATTTCCTGAATAGGCTACCATCTAAGGTAGTAAAAGAGATGACTCCATTCGAAGCATGGTTTGGAAACAAACCCTCTGTTTCTCACTTAAAATTTTTTTGGTTGTGTCTCTTTTGTTAATGTTCTACATGTGAAAATAAGCAAGTTCGAAAGGAGGTCGCAACTAGGTATCTTCCTTGGGTATAGCAATAATAGGAAGGGTTATAGAATTTATGATCCTTCCTCCAAGAAAATTTTGGCGAGCAGGAATGTTGTGTTCGATGAAAGTAAAACATGGAATTATAATGCTACTGAAGCTGAGCAAAGGTTGGGTGAACTGGGTTCACAAAACCAATATGATAATGGCGAGCTGAGGTCTCAGTCTGGCGATAAGTTAGTTGAAGTAGACTTTGATGACACTCCAATAAAGGGCACGCGATCCATTGATGAGATCTATCAAAGAGCTGACGTAGCGCTACTTGAACCTATGAGCTTTGAAAAGGCTGAAATTATTGAAGGCTGGAAAGAAGACAAGCGAGAGAAAATAAGCATGATTCATAAGAACCAAACTTGGGAGCTTGACAAACCATTACACAAGAGGACATTGGTGTTAAGTGGGTGTTCAAAAAAAATTAAATGATGATGGTTTGCTTAAAAATTTGAATACGATGTTGGTTGTGAAAGGTTTCAGTCAACAGTATGGCATTGATTACTGGGAGACTTTTGCACCAATAGCAAGACTTTTGCATCAACTGGATGTTAAATCGGCTTTTCTAAATGGCTATTTGCAGGAAGAAATCTATGTGGAGCAACCTCTTGGGTTCGTAGTTAAAGGAGAAGATATATAGGCTTAAGGAAGCCCTATACAGTTTGAAACAAGCTCCGCGAGCTTGGGATTTGAAAAGAGTCATAATGAGCCTACCCTATATGTGAAGAAACTGGTGAACTCACTTCGTTAATTATTTCGCTATATGTAGATGATCTACTTGTTATTGGAAGCAGCGAAGTCTTAGTAAAAGAGTTTAAACAAAAAAATAGAGAACATGTTCGAAATGTCAGATATTGGGGAAATGAGATATTTTCATGGGATGGAAGTTTTACAAGTTCAAGAAGGAATTTTTATAAGTCAACAGGGCTTTGCATTGAGGATTTTGAAGAGGTTCTACATGGTGAAGTGTAAGCCAATCAGCACACCTATTGCACTTGGAGAAAAACTCTATAGTAGTGAAAAAATTTAGAAAGTTGATGAGAAGAACTATCAAAGCCTTGTGGGTTGTTTGTCGTACCTAACAACAACACGACCATATATTATGTTAGCAGTAGGCTTGTTGTCAAGATTTATGCACTGCTGTGATACTTCTCATTTCAAAGCGGTGAAGAGGGTACTGAGATACATCAAAGGAAAAATTGATTTTTATGTTTGATTCGCAATGGCGAACACCGTAATGACAAACTCCTTAAAATTAATTGGAATGACTGGATTGGATCAGTGGATGATATGCGAAGTACCTCCGGATATTTCTTCTTACTAGGATATGGGGTACTCTTTTAGAGTTCGAAGAAGCAATCAATAGTTGCTTAATCCACAATTGAGGTTGAGTATATAGCTATAGCAGCAACAACAATTAATCAAGCATTTGGCTGAGAAAAAAATTGTTTGATTTAAATCATGTGCAGGTTGAAGCAACTCAATTTTTTTGCGACAATAAGTTTGCCATAGAAATTGCGAAGAACCTAGTCTTTCATGGAAAGACAAAGCATTTTAAGATCAAGTATTACTTTGTAAGAAAGTCAAATAGAGCAAAGAAGTGGCTCTGGTTCATTGCAGTATTGAGGATCAACTTGAAACCATCCTGATCAAACTACTTGGAAAATCGAGGTTTGAAGAGTTGGGGAATAAAATTGGTGTTCGCAGCATGAAGGCCAATGAGGAATGTTCTGAGATGATCATTCATGCAGCAAACACACTTGGCGAACCCATCAAGATTGGTGAGCTCATAGAAAGTGGTGAGCTAATTAATTTTGGCGAATAAGGTTCGCAATATTCTAGCAAACTAAAAATATGAATAGGATTTGAAGAGCTTACTTGCATTAAGTTTACTTGCAAGACAAGTTAAAAATATATATATTTACTTTCAAGAAGATTTAGTTTTTATTAGTATAATATATTTAGCATTTATTAGTTTAAATATCTTTGTTATTTCTTTCCATATTTAGGAATTTCTCTTGTTATAAATACGCATGTTACATTGTTCAATTAAGGTGTGTGAAAAATAATAATAACCTTAGCAGATAATTTTGTTGCTAAATTTTTGTTTCTTCTCTGTAATTCTTTCTTTCTTAACATTGAAATTATAATAGTTTCATTCTAGTTTTTTAGAACATCTCTTGTAACCTTTAGTTTTTCCATAAGTACAAAAGCAGGATTACCTTGAATCTCGTTGCTGCATGCTTGTTGGATGATTCTTTTATAGTTTGGATCTTGAAGCCACATAGCTTCGAATCGATCCAGTAAAACATTTGTATCAATAATCATCATCCCATGATCCTATTTAATTATAGGGAAATTTAGCACTTGCACTCAAGGGTGAGCCTCAGGTTTTGTCTAGTCGCTCCCAAATGGCTTCCTGACCTGTTCTATTATCGTCCAAGTGAGTCATTGTCCAGTGCTTGAGATTTCGAATAAAATGCAAAAGTTGAAACAATCTTTCAATTTTTCATGGTATTGAATCTTTGTGGATGAAAATGACAGTTTCTCCCCTTCATGTAGAACTTGGTTAAAATCACCAAAAAGGAGCCATTTTCAATCACCCACTTGCAATGAGAATTTTTTAATTTGGTCCCATACTTCTTGTCTCTTTGAAAGTACTGGGTTCCCATAGCAACATGTTAGCCAAAAGTGTTTACCCTTATCATCATACAAAAAGAAATGATATAGGTTTTCATTAATAAAACTAGGGCTTACATTCAAACATTCCTCCTACAAAACACAAATACCCTCTTTCTTTCCTACAACCAAAGTTCGCACACAATTTTTATAACCCCATTTTTTAGCTAATTTCTCCACAAAACTAAATGGTTTTTTTTTGTTTCCATCACAAAACAAAGGTGGGGTTTATGTTTTAGGATCTGTTGCAAAAGGTAATGTAGTGCTAGAGGTCAACACACACCTCTAGTGTTCTAACTTAAACCAATCATTTCTCACCAGGAGGCTGTTTTGGGACAACCTCCTGGAACCTTTGATTATCTTCATCTTCTTGATCATTCTCTTCTCATTTCCCCATTGCAACCGCATCCTCTATTCGCAGACGTCTCACCATCGACTGTATCATGATGTCTTTTTCCTCATTGCCCTTTCTTCTCCTCTTCATTGGATTGTTCATTGGTTCCTCCATTGGTTATTTATTTGTTGCTTTCACTACATGAAAATAGGTTTTTAGCGGCATTTTTTTGGCAAGCTACTGCTTTACCTATTGTAGCGGTTTCCGTTCAAACGCAGCTAAAACCTTAATTTCCTATAGTGTTTCTTCTCTTCATCTCCAAATATCAATCTCTTGAACTTTTTTGGTTTGCCTGCAACTTTCAGATTATCGAGAAGTCTCTTTAGGTTGCTGGTTTTAGAAGTATTTCTACTATCAGATGCCATTATTTTACTCTTCTTTGCAGAATCCTATCGTTTCTCATTCTGACTACCTCTTTTCCTGCTTGAGTTGGTGGGTGAGCTTGTCAAAATTATTTTATCAGTTTAGTCTGGTATTATTTCATTACCTGATGGCATTTTTTTAACTCAATTCAGTGTCCCGATAATGGCCCACATTTACATCTAGATTTTCAAACCATGTGTTGAAATCCCACTCGTTCTCTATTTCTATGATATCTAGGTTGAAGGTAACCTCTTCAGCTTGTGCTTCATGATTCATCATCTTATGTGGTTGCCATGCTTGTAAGGTCTCATAGTTTCCTCTCATTCTACTTGATTCGCCATGTTCATAAGTGCTATCTTCAAACAATGTGCCATTAGTGAGATACATCCCTCTAGTGGGACTTGTTATCATTCTTGAAATGTTAGGGTTAATCGGCATGCATGGGCATGAATATGGGCATATCACATGCTGTTTCATTTCCAACTTCTAGCAGTACACTCGTTGGACTTGGTTGGTCTCCAAATTCTCCTCCAAGTGGGCCCAATATCAGATCATATGGACTATCATCCTCAGATTCCAAATGGTTTACATCCTGCATATTCCCAAAAATTAAGGTCTACCCGTTCTGGGATTTCCATGCATTAATTTTGATTGGCCATCCATTAAAACCCTGGGTCCTGGTAGTTGTTGAAATGATCAAAAAATATCCATCTTATTCTAATAATGATAATGTATTCTACATTTATAGACTTTGCTAATAACCAAACTAACTAACTTGAATATAACAGAATCTAACTACCCTGCTAACTGCTAACTGTTTTACTTCTCAACACTCCTTCTTAATTTGAGAGTTGGTATATGTCTTTAAACCCCAACTTGGATACTAAGTACTCATACTGCTTGACGCCTAAAGATTTTGTCATTCAATCAACAAGTTGCTCAGTCGTTCCAATATGCTGCATCTGAATTGTTCCATCCTTGATTTTATCTTGTACAAAATGACAGTCAATCTCTATATGCTTAGTTCGTTCATGAAAAACAGGGTTAGCTGCAATTTGCAGTGCTACCTTACTATCTGAGAAAATCAAAGATTTATCAAACTAACTAAGACTGATTTCTTTCAACAAACCATTTAACCACATAACCTCTGCTACTACTGCTGTCATACTTCTATATTCAGCTTCGGCTGAGGATCGAGAGACTGTGGTTTGTTTTTTTGATTTCCATGAAATAAGAGACTCTCCAATTTTAACATACAAACCAGTCACTGACCTTCTAGACATAGGGCACGAAGCCCAGTCAGAATCACAAAAAGCAATTAGTTGCAGTTTGCTTGTTGCAGATAATAAAATACATTGGCCAGGATTTTTCTTTATGTACCGTACCACCCGGAAGCAGCCTCCAAATGTGATTTTTTTTGGTTTATGCATGAACTGACTCAAATGCTGAATTGTAAACATTATATTTGGTCGCGTATTGGTCAGATATAACAATCTTCCCAATAGTCGTTGATACACTGTAACATCCGCAATTAAATCATCTCCATTAACCTTTGTTTGCACAGACTCATCATATTCAACCAAGGTAAGTTTTTGATTCTGCTCAAGTGGTGTACATACTGACTTCGCTTCCCCTAATCCCAGATCAGCTAACAACTCCAAAGCATACTTTTGTTGGTTCAATACAATCCCTTTGTTCGATCTCATCACCTCTATTCCAAGAAAATACTTCAACACACCTAAATCTTTCATCTTAAAATTCTGATGTAGGAGCTATTTTAATTCATTTATCATATCAACGCTACTCCCAGTAATTAACAGATCATCTACATAAATAAGTAAGATGACTATGTTACCTCCATTCTTTTTTGTGAATAAGGAATAATCATACTTGCTTTGCACATATCCTCCTCGTATTAAGGCTTCAGTAAGCTTTAAATTCCACTGCCGAGAAGCTTACTTCAGACCATATAATGGCTTACGCAGATGGCATACTCGAGACTCCCCCTGGCTGCGAAAACCATCTGGAAGTTCCATATAAACTTCTTCATACAAGTCCCCTTATAGAAAGGCAAACATCCATCTAAAAAAGAGGCCAATCATAAATTGCTGCCATACTAACCACAGTCAGAACTGTCACATGTTTAACGACAGGAGAAAATGTCTCCTGAAAATCAATACCAGCCTGCTGACTATAACCTTTTCCAACAAGGCGAGCTTTAAGTATATTTGATTTTATAAACCCACTTGCAACCAATGGGAACAACACCAGCAGGTAAAGGAACAACCTCCCATGTACCATTAGCCTCCAAAGTTCGAATCTCTTGTTGCATAGTATCAACCCACCGTGGATCCAAAATGGCCTCAGCATAAGTGTGGGGTTCAATTAAAGAAGAAATATAGGCCGCAAACAACTGAGTATGAATAGGCAAATGTAAAGAAGAATAAACACGAGCAATTGGAAACAAACCTGTGGCACAAGAAGTAAAAGATTGGTTGGAGCAGACGTAATCCTTCATCTCAAGAGGCGACTTGACAGACCTTGTAGTTCGGCATAAAGGGATAGCAGTAGATGCTGAAGATATGGGATGAGAAGAAGAAGATACGTGCATACTCGGTGAAGAAGATACAGGCGGACTAGGTGAAGAAGAAGGAATAAGAATAGAAGATGAAGGTTCAAGTTGAAGAAAAATTTAATGATCATTGTAAGGAAAAGGCAAAAAACGTCTAGAAGGAAAAGCAAAAGGAAACACTGTTTCATGAAAAATAACATCACGATTAACAAAAAAAGTTTTGGTTTCAAGACTAAAAAATAAGTATCCTTTTTGCACAAAAGAATAACCCATAAACATAGACGGAACGACCTTAGGAGAAAATTTGTCATGATAGCTAGGGGTAGTAACATATGCAAGGCAACCGAAGACTTTTAAACGAGAAAAATCCGGAGGCGTATTATACAAAAGTTCAAAAGGACACTTCCAATTTAAGATAGAAGTAGGAAGATGATTAATCAAAAAACAGGCAGTTAAAATGCACTCACCCCAAAATTTACTAGGCATATGAGACTAAAATTTTAATGACCGAGCCACTTCAAGCAAAAGCCTATGTTTTCGTTCAGCAACTCCATTTTGCTGAGGAGTGTGAACACATGAACTTTGATGGATAATACCAAACATATTAAAGAACTCAATGCATTTAGTCTTAAAGAATTCAGACCCATTATCACTACGAACAGTTTTAATACTAGTGGAGAATTGATTTTTAACCAAGACAAAAAAACTGTTTGAGATATATAAGGGCATCACTTTTAAATCGTAACAAATACACCTAAGTCATCTGTGTGTAATAATTAACAATCGTTAAAAAAAACCTATGACCACTATGAGTAGAAACTCGATAGGGTCCCCGCAAGTCTATGCGAATAAGAGAAAAAGCCACATCAACACGAGACATACGAATAGGAAACGGAAGCCTAGTTTGTTTAGCAAGTGGACAAACCGAACATTTATGGATACTATCAACATCAGACACTGTACAAGGAAAATTAGGAACCTTATTGAGTCTTGAAATCGAAGCATGACCAAGTCTAGTATGCCAAAGAAAGGACGAATCAATAGAAGCATTAGCGACAATAGAAGAAGGTGCAATCACAGGAGTCTGTTGAGACGGATCCAGGATATAAAGACCACCTCGTACTTTACAAATCCCCCTCATCTTTCCACTGAGAGATCCTATATGAGACAAAAATAGGGATAAAAAGAAACCATACAATTGAGATCAGTAGTAAGTTTCGAAACAGAAAGAATATTATAACGAAAATTTGGAACATAAAGAACTCTGGCCAAGTGAAGGTTTGGTAAAACAGTACAAGTCCCAACATGAGTAACTGAAACAGAGGAACCATTCGGAAGTCGAACACAAGGTGAACCTAATGCACATGCAACAGGAGATTCTAAGAAATGAAGATCCGACAATATATGGTCAGTAGCTCCAGTATCTATAATCCACCTGTTACCAATATCAACCATACCTGCTAAACTGGCAGCAGCTTCAATCGTAGCAGGTTCCTTGTTCAACAAATTCAGGATTTGATGATACTATTCTTGGGTAAACACTGGTGCTTATGAACGAGAACCAAGAGAATTCACTACTTCACTACTATGAGCAGGAGTGTGAGCAGAAACATTATTTGCTGCAGAATCAGAATTATTGTTTACCTTCCTTTTGTGAATTTAAAATCTGCAGGATAACCAATTAACTTGTAGCAAGTCTCTCTTTTATGCCCTTTAACCTTGTAATGATCACAAGTGCCATTAAACTGTTTCTTTTGTATCATCTGAACTGAAGAGAAAGGAACCAAATCATCCTCAATATTACTAGAACTGTGCTTTCTCTATGACTCCTTTTGCATAAGCATCGAGTACGCATGATTAACAGATGGTAACAAATTCATCAATAAAATTTGACTACGCACAGCATTATACGATTAATTCAACCCCATAAGAAATTGAAATAAATGCTGTTATGAAACATGCATAACACTCTATCTAGACTGAATACATCCACAAGAAGACGGAGGTACAAGGGCATCATATTCATCCCAAAGTAACCGCAACTTTGTAAAATAGACAGAGATTGAAGCAGTACCTTGAGAATGTGAAGTGATCTCACGATGCAAGAAATAAATTTTTGAACCGTCGATTTTGTGGAACCACTCACTAAGTTCATTCCATACTGCTACTGCACTAGATGCAAAAATAATCCCTGCAGAAAGTTTTTTACTGACAGTATTCAAAATCCAAGAAAGTACGATCGCATTGCACCGTTCTCATTGATAACCCATTTCTTCTGGCAATGTATCTTTAGAGCAAGTGCCATCAACAAACCCCAATTTATTTTTTGCTAACAACGCAATTCTCATCGTCTGACTCCAAACATTGTAGTTTTCAACTCTAATCAACTGATGAGCTACCAACAAGGTGCCCAGAGTATCAGAAGGATGAAAGTAAAGTGGATGATTAAAGTCGACAGCTGACTCAGAAGGATTCATCACCTCTATTGCTGAAAACCAGAAAACTAAGAAAACAACAAACAAGACCAGGAACAAATTGAAACAGGAAAAAAACCCTAGATTATCAACCCAATTTTGGCTGATCAATCAAATTTGGGCTAGCAATACAAGCCCATCCTAATACTTCACAAAGCTTAAAAACTATTATGCAAAGAAAAACAACATCTGACCATATCAACAGGACGGATTAATGATAAGCATAAAAAATAAGTGATCGTCGTGGCTCTGATACCATGTTGAAATGATCAAAAAATATCCATCTTATTCCAATAATGATAATGTATTCTACATTTATAGACTTTGCTAACAACCAAACTAACTAACTTGCATATAACAGAATCTAACTACCCTGCTAACTGCTAACTGTTTTACTTCTCAACAGTAGTAAACCAGCGTGGCTCGTCGATCTGACCTATGAAGGAACGCAGACATTTTATTAACAAAGTGCACCTCCTGAACATCCATTCCTATATCGTAGCCAAATTTGTGTCTAATGTTGTCCAATTGGCTATTTAGTTCTCTTTCGATATCCAGGTTATCAACTCCACAGCTAGGGTAGGTATGCCTTATTCTCCTACAGTTTTTGCATATCCTGAAAACACGCTCATATCTGAACTGGATCCAGATTCTTCTACCTTCTCCGACTCTTACAAAGCACCCTGCTAGTAGTGGTCTCCATGGGTCAATGCATATTCTTACCCTTAGGAACCGAATATTCATTGGAAACTTTGCATGCTAGTCAACCTTCATTGCTTCCCCAGTTAATCTTGCTATAGTTAATGCAGTAATAGGTTCAACATTTCCAGTGGTAATCCCCTTATCTATAACCAAAAGGGTGCCTCTAGTAAATAAAGGTCGGAGAACCGTATTAGGACGCCATATGTCAAATACAAAAAAAACCCCCTCTGAAGACCAAAAGTTCTCTTTGAGAATATAGGACTGGTCTATAGGGTCATCAAAATGGAAGACGTAAATGTTTTTTTTACTCCCCTTCATTCTCTAAGACATTGACTCCAGTCGATCCTTTGAGCTATGAAATCTTCTTCATGGAAGTTAATGATGGGGCCTCTCTATTCCTTAACTCATAAAGGGGTGGTGGTACCTGGTCCACCCCTCTAAGTTCTTCATCTTCACTTGAGTAGAAGGATGCTTCACTATTTGTCCAGTTAGCTTCTCAGTCGGCATGAATATCACCCATTTTCTTTTTCTTTTTTGGTGCAAATATGGATTGTGGTGGAAAAAGTTGTTTTAGGTTTGGATAAACTTCATTTTTTTTATAAAAATAATTGAATTTTTTAATTAATTACAAAAATATTATTTTTTGGGAGGTGTTGATATATTTGGCGTGACCAATGATAGAAGTTGGAGTCAAATAGATTGGCTCACCACTTCTACTGTGTCAAAAAAATTTTTAGGTGATTTTTTTAAACTCAAATTATTTTTTTATTTAGTGGTGTCATAGAGAATGGCGTGACTACCATGCTGCTAATATTTTTTTGAGTTTTTTTAAAAATATTTTTTAATAGAAATTTTTTTTTATTTTGGTGGTATTATTCTCTTTGGCATCACGAAATGGCTATATATAACCTCAATTACAATTAAGTCTGAGGTGAAGAAATTTTTTTGTTTTTGAATTTTATTGTGTTAGAGAATGAAGGGGAGGGAGATCATGACTAAATTTTATGTTTTCGTGTTTCTGTTTATTTAGAAAATTTTATAATTTGAATGTATGTGTTATTTAACGATAATTCGGTGGGGCTTTGACACCAAAAAATTTAATGGTCCTTTTTGGGAGTATAGATTTGATTCCTTAATTCATATGCAGTGACAATTTCAAGTAAAAATAGGGTTCTCGGTTGCTAGTGATTTATTCGGTAAGGAGTTCAAATTGGTTAGGTAAGTCTTTCGTTTGGCTGTGGTAGGACGATAACGGGTTCAAATTGGTTATGCCGCCAATAGGTGGATCATTTGGGATTCTCTTGGTTAATAGGATGTTTGAAGGTCCATTGGAATCCCAAATCGAACCACACGGGTGAGATTATCAATATTAGCAGTGTTCGAGCTGCAAAATATTAGTATCAAAAACTTGCTTGGTCAACTTGCTCATGTTGCAGTTAAAATTAGTAATTTTCAATTTGTAAGAGACAATGCTGTCAATCTTAAACAAAATCGAAATCATTGTTTAATTATATTTTATTAGTATTAAGAAAGTTGCTTGTGTTGCTGTTAAAATTGGTCGTTTATATTCCGTTGTAATTTTTATGTTTCAAATTTTAGCATTTTTTGAATATAGAAAATGTAAATCACGTACTAAAGTAAGTTATGTGAAATTATTTTGAAAAGTTGCCAATGTACAATTATGTTTTGTAAAATATAATTTTTGAATTATGTAAATTAATAGTTATTTGAAATGTTGGCAATGTAAAATAATTTTCATTTAAATTATTTATGCAATGTGAATTAATTGTTTGATAAAGGGCGTAACTAAAAAATAAAAATATAAGGGCCAAACTAAAAAGATGAAGAAAAAAAAGAAGGTTTGGGAAAAATGAGAAAGAAAAAAAAGAGAAAGTGAGAGTGAGATGGCTAAAAAAGAATGAAAAATGGTATTTACGCATAAAATAAAAAAATATTATAAAATAAAAAAGAAAAGATCCAAAAATAAGTGTGAAGAAAATTGATTGACCGGTCACATCACATCACTCGCATTAGTGACATTAGCGACGTGATAAGTTTAGAGTTATTTTAACCGGCTTTTAATGTTAAAAAAAAAAAAAAAAAAACTTACGTGAGGCTACCTCCCACGAATCCTTATTATAAAGGAGGTGGGCCTTTGGTTTGGTCCCTATATTTTAGAACTAAATAGAAATAGAATAGAAGTAGAGAGGCAGGTTATTAGTCCTAATTTAAATTTGTTGTGTTTGTTTTAGTTGATGTTGTTTGAAATTCGAAGTTAATAATGTGCATGTACTATATTAAAAGTAGTTATTGTTATGTAATATTTAATTATATTTAATTTATTAAGTGGTGGTTAATTTTAAAAAATTATGCGAGATATCGAATGTCTTCTGCAGATTACACCGTGTCGAGGTCAATGAAATAGTAAAATTGTTAAATCACAAATTATTATATTTATTTATAAAGTGTGATATATGTTTATTAAAAGTTTAGTTAAAAAGGATAGATTTTTGGTTTAACGTTTAAATTAATTATGTTAAAATTTTAGTTCAATGTTTAAGTAAGAATTAGTTTGGTTAAGATTTTAGTTTGATTATCCAAAAGATAGTTAGGTAAAACCAATAATGTTTTAACACTTCATTACCCAATTTACCTATTTCGTATTAAATTGATGATATTAATTGATGTGGCTGACACAGTGTGCTTCATATTGTTGGCTAATTTTTTACACACCCGTTTATTCTACCTAAGATATAGGTATATAAAAAATAATACGTTAAGCATGATATGATGTATTTGCATGCGAATCGTTGTTAAATATTTACTTCTAAATATAATTGCATATTTTATAAATAAATAAATCTAATAAAGTTTATAGTAACATTTGGTATCAAATGCATTACTTTTAAAAAAATCGATTTATTGGTGTGGAGAGGATGAGTATCGGGTATTGAGGTCGCGGATCTATTCTCCCAAGTACTGTGCGAACGAGCTGGTCATGCCTTATTTACAGTTGGCGGGATTTAGGGACGTGGCATTGGTCTAGAAGTTCGATCTGAGGATGGACCTAATATCCATCTTGGTTGAGCGGTGGCGCTCGGAGACCCTGTAATGATCCAAAATTCACGGGCATCGGAAAAGTATAATATCGGGCCTCCGTCATAGTAAATTGAGTTCGAAAATAATTATTAGAAATATTTACGAGACTAGTTGTGTATTTAATTAGGTTTTAGATAGGTGGATTTAGCTAAATTTAGAGTAGTTAGTAGAAAGGACTAAGTTGAATAAGGGGTAAAAGTTAAATTATAAATTAAAAGAAAATATAAAGGACCAAACTAGCAATTATGCCATTTGTCCTAATTGAGGCGTCTTAGATGTTTATAATGATTTAATTTAAAATATATATAAATTAATTATAAAGTATATTATTAAATTAATTATATTATAAATATTATATTGAGAAATAAATGAGAAAAGAAAAAAAGACAATTGTATGGTGATAAAATAATACATGTGTAATTAAAATATGTATACAATTGTAGTTTGTAGATTTAAATTGCTTATTAATTAAGCATAAGATATTTATTATTTATTATTACTAAATTAAAAGATATTTAATGATTAAATAATTAGTATAAGATTTTTGGTCAATAATAAATTATAATTTTGTCAAGTGTATGGTAAAATAATAATAATAAAATACAAGTGTATTATATTTATTTATTTACGTAAAAGATAATTATTAATTAAATAATTATATTATGAGATTTTATTTGATAGACAAATTAAGTAGTGACAATTGTATGGTATTGATGGTGTACAAATGTGAATATATGATTAAATATTTAATAGATATTTAGAATAAAAATAATAATAAAAGAAATTAAGCTAACAAATAAAATAAAGTAAATGAATTATAAAAGAAATAAAGAACAAAAGATAGAAAGAAGAAACAGAGACCATTCGAAACAGGGAAGGAAAAGAAAGAAATAAAAGAAAAGGAAAAACTAAAGGTTTAAGGTTTAAAGCTTTGATTTGTAAGTCAATTAAGCCCTTTTATTTAGTTTTGATGATTTAGATGCTTTAAAACAAAGTTTTGTTGAAAATAAGTTGAGGTTTTGGAAGTTTATAGGTTTTTAAGCATGGTTCATGTTGAATAAATTGTTGAATTAGGGATTTAATTGAATAAATTTTAGAATTGATAAAAGGATTAAATTGTAAAAGAAACTATAAGTTTTATGTTTTAGGGACTAAATTGAGATCAATTCGAAATTAGGAAAATATGCTGAAATTTTAATAGTTAAATTTGAGTTTGGATGAAATTTGAATAGAAATAGAGTGTGAATTGAATTAGAAAAGTAAGAAAACTTAGTTAGGATTAAATTGAGAACAATGTAGGAAACGATTAGAAATTCAATTATTTATTATAATTAGTGCTGTAATTAATAGTGTAAATTATTATTTTCGTAGCTAACAAAGAACCCGAGGCATCAGCATCAAAAGGAAAGGAGAAAGCTATCGAGGACTAAAACGGGAGATTTACGGTTTGTATTATTATAATTCAAATTATTTATTATTAAATGCTATATTTAAATTTATATGTATGGTAAGTGAAATACATGGTAAGTATTATTATTAAGTTGAAAGAAATTCAATTGAATGATGGATATATGTGTGGAATTTAATTGAATATTGACTTGAAAAAAAATAGAAAAGTGAATTTTGAATTGAATTGTGATTGAAAGTGAAAAAGTGGAATTGAATTGAAATGTAAATTTAGAGACCCTATTAACTAGTCAAGTTGAGTCGGATATAGTTGGTATGCCATAGGATTGGAAGAGTTCAGGGATACTTCGACCTCGAGTCGATGAGACACTGGGTGTCACTACACTTCTTCGGATAGATTCGATGAGGTACTGGGTACCAACTTACTTCGGCTTGGCCGATGAGACACTGGGTGTCAACTTTGCTTCAAACTATCCGATGAGACATTGGGTGCCATTCTGGTGTGTTTGGTTGGATCCGTGTATCCGCCAAAGTCTAAATCTTGTTAATAGGGGCAAATAAATGGAATAGAAAAAAAAAATCGAATGAAAATGATCGACTTTATTCATGAAATGAAAAGTGAATTGAAATTGAGAAATGAGAATGAAAAGAATGAATCAAAGATTCATGAAGAGATTTATGTTCAAATGAAAAGTTATATGATATTAAATTGATGAATAGCCAAATTGAGTTGTTATTGTTGAGAAATGAAAGTTAAGAATAAATTAGTTTATTTATGAATTAATTATTATATAATTTGACATGTTTATTTGTTATTTTACTTAAATAATTTAAATTATAGTAATACCACTGAGTATGAAATACTCAGCGTACGGTTGTTTTCGTGCACAGGTCATTAGGGTTCAAGGTCCAGTTTAGCATCCAGAAATATCCCGACTCCATCAAAAAAATTTTGGTGATTATTTCTTCCTTTTGTTTAAGTGGCATGTACTAGGTGATTGAACACGAGTTGTATATATAAAATATATATATGCTAAATGATCTTGGTTGTGAGTAAATGGTTATAATCTTTTGAATGATAAATAAAATAGTGAATCAATTTATTAAGTATGATTAATAGCGTTTTAAAGTATAAAATTATTGATTGAAATATTGGTATTGGGTTGTTTTTGGTTTTAAGTTTGCAGGGGGTTTTAAGTAAAAATAAGTAAAAATACTGTCGAAATTTTTTTAAAATAAAAAAAAGAAGCCAATTAGCATAAATTTATACGAATTTATGATTCTTTTATATATGTTAGTTATTTATTTAAGAATTATTTGTAAATTGTTTGATATGCCCGGTAATGCCTCGTAACCTTGTTCCGGCGACAGTTTGGGGTTAAGGGGTGTTACAGACCCATACTTTTCATATGCTATGCGGGGAGTGCACGATCATATTAAAGGATGTTGCTATGCAACTTGGGCTACGAGTTGATGGTGACATAGTCACGGGACGAAGCAGAGTGTTGGAACATTTGGTGCTATGTAACAACTTGCTTGGATGGTCTTCTGGTGATGGAGAAGAGAACTTCACGATCTTGAAATTTTCATGGTTGAGAGTGAATTTCAAGAACTTATTGAGCATTGCCACTGAGAATGAGTTGAGGTACGTTACTCAAGCCTATATTTTACAACTGATATGGGGTTACTTATATCGAACGAAACATCTAATAGGATCCACATAATGTACCATATAAGTATCAGCACGGTCGAAATCCTCCAATAAAGGAATTACATTATGTGGAACCTGTTAATTTCAAATCCGTCTTCTACTAGCCAAACCATGATATGAGATCACCAAGTAGGGGTGAGCAAAACTCGATTCGACTCGAAAAAATTGAAAAAAAATTCGAATTTCGAGTTAAACGAATCGAGTTATTCGAGTTAATCGAGTTATTCGAGTCAACTCGAATTTTTTTTCGAATTTCGAGTTCGAATCGAGTTGAGTTTTCGAATTCGAATAACTCGAATAATTCGAATATCAAACTATAATATTTTACATTTTTACCCCAAACTCCCAAACCTTTTTACTTTTCCCTCAAAACTTTTACTCCTTCCCACTTTCCCCCCAAAACTTTTACTCTCCTCCACTCCCAACCCCTTAATCTACCCAAAATCCATTTCCCACCAAAATTTTACTCTCCCATTTATTTTTTCTCAAAATTTTACTCCAAAAAACCCTCAAAACCTTTTATTTTCTCCCAAAATTTTTACTCCCTCCTACTTTTCCCCTAAAACTTCTATTCCCTTCCCATCCCACCTCCCATCTATCCCAAACCCTCCCCCCTCCAATTTTTTTTTTAATATTTTTCCTCCAAAATTTTACTCCTCGTATTTACTTTCCCTCAAACTTTTATTCCCCAAAACTTTTTATTTTTCCCCTAAACTTTTACTTCTCACCCTTTACTCTCAAATAAAAAATTAAAATTATCCCAAAAAAAATCACTAAACATAAATAGTAATAATTTTATTTATATCTACTATTAATATTATTAAATTAAATTTCATATTTTATATATTAAATTAAATTTTACATTTTATATTGTTTATATTATTGAATTGTTTAGTCATATTGAATATTTATATTAAAATTGAATTATTAATTATGCCATAAAATATTCGTGTTAAAATTTTATATTGGTATCAATTTCATATTTAATTTTAAAATAACTTTTATTAAAAATCATATTTTTACATTTAATATATTTTTAATTCTAAAATACATAGTGACAAGAATCTGAAGATAATTGAAACAACTAAACAAGCAAAGAAGCTAACCAGTACATAAAAAATTAATAAATAAATTATGAAGTGATGAAAGTTAATAAAAATTTTGATTAAGGTGGACAAATTTTATTACGATGTGTGACAATGGTTACAATGACCCAAAATTATTTTTTAAAATTTAATTCGAACAAATATATTCGATTCGATTCGATTCGATTCGAATTCCATCTCACTCGACTCGATTCGAGAAAACTTCAAATAAAGTTAGGATGATAAAAAGAAATTCGAAAATTCGATTAACTCGAAAATTTTTAATTCGATTCGATTCGATCGAATGCTCACCCCTATCACCAAGGTGGATAGAGAGGCTTACTTTTCGGTTTAACAAAGGTGAAGGAAATAAGCGAGATGGGTTATCGAAGGACAGATCCTAAGGAAGCAAAAAAACAAAACTAACACCACCAAAATACTGAAAGACAAAAGATGAAACAAAATCTATTATCAGATAGAATAATCATTTGAGAATGGCAAGAGTCAAGCTAGTCAAAGGGGGAAAACGATAGTAGAGAGAGTCCACCAGATGAGATCTAGAGACTTCTAAAGCTGTAACATAGGTTCATGAACAGATCACCAGAAACTAGGTACGATATGATGGCTGAACAAAACCAAATCGACAGATCCAAACTAGGGTAATGAGATTCAGCTAACTAATAGAAACCAAGGAGGAAGAGGGATTTAAACCAGATCAAAGTAACAATGCATCAAAAGGAAGAAGACAGCAAAACCCGGAGAGAAAAGCTCCCTGTTTCTTGCTTAATTTTTTTCCATGATTCCCCAAGAAATGAGGTTGTGGTTTCTTCGTTTTCAAGCTTCTACCATGAAATCATGAGGAACTTTTTGGTCCTGAATATTTTCAGGAAGAACAAGCTGAAACCATCCCTCGAGAAGTTAATTTGGTGGTTAACTAGCCTTAAAACTTATATATTAACCCATATTCATGAGGGCAGAGGACTTTTATCCATTAAAACTTATATATTAACCCATATTCATGATAACTTTCGGTTATATTTAACATGAACTTTAGTATTTAAGTATTAAAAAAGAAATACAATTTACATTATTCAACCCGTTGAATTAGTTGAATTGAGCACTGGAGATTTCACCGATTCAACCTCCCATCTGCAAATTAACCAAAATGAGTAGATTAAGGTGAAATATGTAAATAAAATCACTCTTCCTTATCTATAGCAATAGTTTCTCAAAACCACCTTCTTTTCATATGATCTTCAACTAATGATGAATAGAAACAGTAGGGCAGAGACCACCATTGTTGATATAGTGATCGAGTTTACTTTAGCAGAGTTGGGAAGAAAAGGGTAAGCATCAGGAGGAGGCAACAAGCATTCATCGCCATTAAAGTAGACTTTCCGAGGAAATGCCCACCCATGTTTGAAGGTAAATGTGTCCTTGTTTTTCCTTAACAGCACCTCTGACTGTACATTTCCTTGTGGCCCTGCTTCCATTAATAGGTCATTGTAGAATTTCATGCCATAAAACATGCCTGTATCATCTGCATAAACATAAAGTTGAATCATAGGTGTTAAATGATTTCATTAGGAGTTTCATAAAAATCAAAGAGAAGAATGGTTTCGGAGGAACTCACTTATTGCTTCATAGGGCACTAGAGGCTTGTAATCAAAGCTAAAAACTTGGGTGATGGCATTGAGATTGGGATGCTGAGCAACTAGTGTCCACTGTGTGTAGTTCATGCGGTAATTGAAATTTGTAACGGCTATCTTTACACGCCAGTAATCCTTGTAGTTGAGCTTCACATGCCAATGCACTCTTATTGGGCACATATGATGTGTGCATTGTAACAACGGCACATTGTCTTTCCTTGGTGTATTTATTCCTTTCTTGTGTGCTTGCTTCGAATCACTCCTGAAAATAAGTCCACTCAATTACTAACATTATGGATTTAAATTACGATTGTATTGGTTTCAAAATAACAATCTTAATATTGTGTTGTGATTGAAATAGTTAGTATTGTACCTATAAGCATATCATTGGTGAAAGTACTATGAGACCCATGTATGAGGAGTCATATTTTGTTTTGACTTTTACTAAAAAAATGAGCAAATTAGTCTCTATACATTAGATCAAAGAGTAAACTGGTCTTTTTGTTAAAAATTTCATCCATTTCTACTGTTAAAAATTGGTCCATGAATGTCAATATGAGGTACATGTGGCACGCCACATGACATTGTTTGGTTATCCTATCAACCATGTCAGTTTTTGACAGTACAAGGGATGAAAATTTTAACAGAAAGGACCGATTTGTTTTTTGATCAAATTTACAAGGACTAATTTGTCTAGTTTTTAGGTAAAGAGGGCAAAATACAATCTGACTCCTAGTACAGGGATCTCCATGATACTTTTACTGCATATCGTTTCTATTTTGATACCAATGACGATACATTATTGATGTCATTTTGTTTTATCTTGAAATCGATACGGTACATGGATTTGTTAGTTCGAGTGTAGTGAAAGAGGGGCTTACACAACACAGTTGTTTTTATTCTGACAGCCGCAAGCGCATTTCGGACAAGGTGTGATACTCTGGTTATAGAAAGATGAGAATGAAACACAACATTTTGGGTTCTTTGCGGCAAGAAATTGTGAATAAGTGCATGTTACATTCCATGTCACTGCATAGGATTGAACACGTTAGCTATCATATAGTAATTTAATTAGATTCCTAAAATTTGTATTATATTTGCAAACATAAAATAAAAGAATCGAAAGTGAAATAATGCTTACTCAATGCCTGAGTTTTTCGCCGATGATCGGCTGTTAAGTAGACCGTGGAAGGCACAACTTTAGCAGGGCCACAAGTGTAGCCTAGCCCCGGACCGAGCAAAGTGAAATTCATGGGTAGCTTTACTGTTTTATTTGAAGTTCCAGCGACTCCAACGCTGACTTGAAAGGCGGAGACTGAACTCGACGGATCTTGTCCCCAAGCGGACACTACACCGGCTTTACAGCAATTGGAGAACTGCTGGTTGTAAGGAACGCCAGGGAGTAAATCCACCACAACAGGCTTCCTCAAACAACAGTGAGGCACATTTCCTTTGAATTTGGAACAGTCACCTTGCTCGGTGGTTTGAGCCCCAACCATGGACCATATCACTTCTTTCTTAGCCCATTGCCACCCTAGTGTCCACCCCGGGCTCACGATGCTACGGTACATTTGGAAGTTGCTCATCGTCACTGATGCCTGGTTTACCATTTAACTGCGTTACTTGAACTGGAGTGTGAATATGAGACGTAGATATAGTTTAATACTTCAACATGTTCAACTCACCACATAGCCATCAGCCGTCCAAGAGACAACATCCCATTTTATTGTTATGTTTCCAGTTGGATCCAGTGGATCATATGCAGCTAAAAAAGAATCCATAAAAACAGGAGATAAATAGATCGAACATTAAATTATTCAAAGAAAAAAAAAACATGCTGTAATTTGAATTTGATGTATAGAGAAAGAACTTGTACCAGCATGGGGAAGCATTACAAAAAAAAGAACAACTAGACCACAGATGGACTTCATTTCTTGTTTCAGAATATTGAGTGAAGTACCAAGTTCTTGGCAAGAACACAGAGGAGACAGGAAGGTGTTTGCATTAATGCTTGAGCTAAAAAAGGAAAGGGAAAAGTATATATTGGCGGAGGAATATTGCTTTGAAAATGGCTTACCAACTGGTTGTTCATATTTCATGGGATATTTTCATGTCCCTCTCTCTTTATTAGTGAACTTCTTTTTGCATTTTGAAGCAAAACCTTGGCAAGTATGATGGAGAAGTTTAGGACGTATAAGAGCGGGGTTTGATCTGCAAGAAGTGTAAGCAAGTTTAATTGAGTTTCACTTTTAAAATTTGAATTTATCTTAATTAGGTTGGATTACTTGCTAAAAATAAATTCAATTCCCATGTATAATTTCAAACTCAAATTCATATTAAAAATTATCATTACTAGAGTCAAATATTATATAAATTGTTAAAAGCTGATACTAATAATTAGATTTCTCTTATTTATTCTTGAAATATTGTGACTATTGTTTGCTTGCAGTGGTTAAAAAGGGGCTATGTGAAGCTGAGTATCCAAGGATGCAAATTTGAGCTGCATTATTCCATCCCATCCAGACAAGAAGGGATCTCTCTTTGAACATGATATCTCAGCTTAATTTAAAGACAAATGCTTAGGAAAACAACATTAAAAATAAAAGGTAGCTCTGTCTTGTTTCCATCAATGTTTGTCCTCAGATAACCTCTTAATTAACCATTCATAGTATATAAATGTGTAGGCCCTTTAAAAGGGAAACAAAACCTGAAAAAGCATGACGGGATAATTTTTTCCACTTTAGATGGTTATAAATAAGAGTTGAGCATGTTGGTATTCTACATATGTATGTAGTATAATTATCTAAATATATATATATTTTTTTTAAAAAGAATATACTCGTATCAAACATGTTGTCCATTTCTCAACCTTGAGAATTGCATTCATAGGTAGACACTTACGTGATCCGAAATTGCAAACTTTTCGTTTCCTTAGAGTAATTAAATTTGACACTCATGTTTGACATATATCGCATATGATATAATAATCTTTCAAATATAAATTAAAAAAAAAAGCCAACTATAGCATATAAGGTATATTCTTGGTATTAATCCTTGTACTATTACTAAATTTGGAATTTAATCCATGTACTTTAATTTGGTATTTTTTTAGTCTTCCTATTGCTATCATTTGAGAAATTAGCCCAAATCATTGCTGGTGTTAAATACTTTGTTGAGGTAAAATCATAAATTCAGTCTTTGTACTATCATAAAATTTGAGATTTAACTCATTTACTTTTTTTTGATAAAAAACGACCCGAAAGTCAACCTCATTTTATTGCGTCACGAATGATAACATTGTGGATTTCCGAAGGATAATCCAAATTAAAAAACAAATCACATTTGTTCTTAAAAGCAAGCTTACAAAGTAAATCAGCAGCTTCATTATTGCTACGATCAATCCAATTAAAATGGACTAACTCAAAATTCCTAAGGGCCATGCATTCCTTTTTCACACAACGGCCCAGAATGGTAACATCTTGATCACGTTTTTTGACCGTGTTTATTAAAGTTGAGCTGTCAGATTCCATTATAAGCTTGGGCGCATTTAATTTTGAAGCCAGATTCAAACCCATAGTCAACGCTTCCAACTTCGCCCAATTTGCATCAAGGGCCTTAATTGCAAAACCATAGCACCCGGCAAGAACGAAGCCATTTGTATCTCTCGCAATATCCCCATAGCTGACATACCCATTTAAAACTACGACATACACGTTGATTTTAATAAAATCATTTAGTGGTTTCTTCCAGCCTTTACACACCGGAGTAGGGGGAATCATAGGGGGTTCGTTTAAATTAAAAATTCTAAAATCTTTGCTGAGGGTTTGCGCCCTATCCCAAACCACCATAGCAGGATCATCCTTGCCCTGGAAGACCATCTTACTTCTGTTGTTCCAGTAGTTCTAGAGGAGAGTAAAGAAGTCAACAACAGCGTTGTAGTCAAGCTCTCGCAGAATATCTTCCAATCAGTTAATGTATCTATCATAGTTTCCATCGAGAAGCCTATTATTTAAACCCTGATTATGAGAGTTTCACGAACCTTCGAGCACTCTTTCAGGGTATGGAGAAGCGTCTCGTCACTATTTTTACATCTCGGGCAAGTTGTAGAGAAGTTCTGACGGATACGAGCAATGTTAATGTATGTGGGTTAAATATCATGGCCGATTCTCCAACTGAAAACTTTGATCTTGGGAAGCATTTTGAGTTTCCAGATAATTCTCCAGAAAAGTTTATGGGGGCCAAAACCAATTCCCTTTAGAGATAACCAAGAGTAGGCCACTTCACCGTATAAACCCCATGAGGGTTTTGTAGCCACGTTCTGCTATCTTTAAAACCATTAGGAGGAATGGGTAAATTACAAATACAATCCCCCATCTCTCTGCCATATAGCTCGATGACCCTATCCCTTTTTCCACCGCTTTTGATCCTGGTCCCACAAGTTATTAACTTTTCTCTCGTCGTTTGTAAATAGTGGCCAACAAATTCAGTTTCCATTAAGACCTTCAATACCCCAATGGTCCCACTGAATGTCGATCGTGTTGCCATCCCCCACTTGCCAAATAAAGCCATCTTTTAATGCATCTGCCATTTTAGTAATGCTTGTCCAGGTGAACGACAGTTTATTACAGAGCTTTGGCCTGAAAACGTCCCATTTAGGAAAATATTTAGCACTCAACACCTTAAAACATAAAGTGTCCTTGGAGTTTATGAGCCTCCACACTTGTCTTCCTAAAAGAGCTAAGTTGAACAGGTGCATATCCCGAAAGCCCATGCCGCCAATCCCTTTTGGATAACATAAACGATCCCAGGCCATCATGGCCCAACTGCAGGTCTTCTCGTTGTTAGTCTACCACACTCGGCCCATTTTCGAATGGAGCTCCTTAATGATTCCTATAAGGGCGAGAAAAATAGAGAACGCATATGTTGGAATAGATTGGAGAATGGCGTTAAGGAACACTTCTTTCCCACCATAGGATAATAGTCCTTTTGACTAGCAATTGACCCTTCAAGTGCAACGATTAATAACATTAGTAAAAGTTGTTGACTTTTTCCTACTAATAGGTAAGGGTAACCCCAAGTAGTTATCGAGAGTATCAACCATACACAAATCGAGCATAGAGCAAAAATTATGTCTTTGGGCCAAAGGAGTTTTCGGGTTAAATATAATCATAGATTTATTGTTATTAAACTTTTGGCCCGAAACATTAGTAAACTTATTAATAATATTGACTATTTCCTCAACATCCTTTTTTTTTATTGTGAATGAAGAAGAGAGTGTCATCGGTAAAAAATAGGTGATTTATATGCGGCCCATTAATACTAGCCCTAATTCCTTTAAGCATATTTTCATTCTGTGCTCGGATTAGTAATTTAGAGAATGCTTCCATGCAAAATAAAAAAAGGTAGGGAGAGAGAGGATCCCCTTGTCTGAGACCCCTTTCCGGAATAATAGTCTCAAAGAGGGTTGAGTTGCATTTAACAACATAGTAGACCGAACGAACGTAACTCATAATCTTTGTCACCCATGCATCGGCATATCCCATTTTGTACATAACTTCTTCAATGAATTTCCACTCTACCTGATCATATGCTTTGCTCATATCGAGCTTGATCACGAAGCCCTTATTGTGCCCGTTTTTGGCACTTTAAAGGTAATGGACAAGCTCATGGGCAATCGATATGTTGCCATTAATCATTCTTCTGGGAACAAAGGCGCTTTGATTTTGGCTAATGCATCTCAGCAAGGTATCTTTCAAGCGATTAGCAAACACCTTGGCCACAATTTTGTACATCATCCTGCAAAGACTAATCGAACGTAAATTATTCATATCAATAGGTTCTTTCCTCGCTTTGATTTTGGCTAATGCATCTTAGCAAGGTATCTTTCAAGCGATTAGCAAACACCTTGGCCACAATTTTGTACACCATCCTGCAAAGACTAATCGAACGTAAATTATTCATATCAATAGGTTCTTTCATTTTAGGAATAAGAACAATAATAGTCTCGTTTAACCTATCCACACTCCTATCGCCCCTAAGAATCTCATGGCATAGCTTAATAATATCCTCCCCCACCACATCCCAATTTTCTTTGTAAAAGTTCCCCGACAGGCCATTAATTTCCGGGGCTTTCCTAGGGTCCATTTGATTGAATGCTTTCTTAATTTCAATATCCGTGAAATCTTTTATCTATCTTTCATTCATCTCCCTTGAAATACAATTCTCAATATAGTCAAGATTTAACACATCATTATTATGAAAAATTTGACTCAAATAGTTTTTGAAAATACTCCCTGGCCGCATCGCAAATATCTTTGGTATTTTCCTTCCAGTGGCCATGCATGTCCTTCAGCCTATCAATGCTATTTTTTTTCTTTCTATTAGTAGCTCTAACATAGAAAAACCGGGTGTGTTTATCGCTCTTCTTATGCCAAGTGACTCTCGAATGTTGGGCCCAATACTTCTCTTTATTGTCCAATAGTTTTCCAAGCTTTAACCTCATAGCCTTAAGCTTGTTACCCGCATACGTGCTTCCCGGGCTATCTATGATTCTATTGATTTTCGACTGTAACGTAGCAATTTGATTGTGCATCTTTTTGTATCAATTGTACTGCCAAACACCTAGGTCTTGGCCCACCTTCTCAATTTTCCCCATTATATCCACAGCACAATTCTGCCACTCATTTTTAATACTATTCTTAGTTTTATTCTCTTTGGCCCAGCAGACATCTTATCTAAAGTTGAGCCTAGGATCTTTTGTCCTCTCTCTCGGCTTTCGACCCTCTATGTCTAAAAAAATAACATCATGGTCGAAAGTGGATTGGCGGATCACCTTGGTCTCCATGAACGGAAAACAAGCCACATCATTTGAAGAAATCAAAAAACGATCAAGTCTTTCCTTGACCAAAGCATCTCCCTCCCTGTTGTTAACACATGTGAACCACCTTTTGTCCGTTTCCAAATCAACCAACGAAAACTCATCCACAATCACTTGGAAGTCATCAATTAACGTTTTTTGCTTCCTCATTCCCTCATCTTTTTCCATATTATTGAGAATCGCATTGAAATCTCCTTCAATGATCCACTTTTCCTTAACAGATTTTCCTATCTTCCTTAACATATCCCACGAACTCTGTCTTTTGTTAGAATCAACGTTCCCATAAAATCTCGTGAAACATATGACCTTATCATTTTCCAAGTGAATCAGAGAATCAATATGATCGTTAGAATAGTTTTTTCTTATCTCGACCTTTGTACCTTCTTTCCACATCATGAAAAGACCACCACTTTTTCCGATAGCATTAACAGCTAAACACCCCTCTATCCTACATTTGCTATGAATAAAAACAAGCTTATTAGCATGAACTTTAGTTTCACAAAGAAAGATAACCTCGGGATCATTCGCAACAAGAAGTTGCTTAAGCTCACGAACTATCGCAGGGTTCCCAATCCCACGACAGTTCCAGCATAGAATCCTCATTGCTCTTGGCGGGACTGGTCACCAGCCGCCGCCTTGCATGGTGAAACCTTTTTCAGCAATCTCCTCCTCACAATATTTGATGGACTCTCATCTGTGTTGTCTCAATTTAATCCCCTTCGTCTCTTTCTTTTACTTCTAAATCTTCCCAGTCCATCATGCACAGATTTATGACTTCTCTTTTCCATAAGGGAGTTAGATACTGAGTCTTTTTCACACCCTTTTTCTTTTTCTTTTTGTATTATTTGCCCACTGTCGTTTCCTGTGTCTATTTTACTCTCCTCATTTTCCTCATTTAGGGGCTCTCTTTTTTTGCCATTATCTCAATACCATTTCACCATATGCCTCTGTCTTGGTTCGACGCCACTATATTCGCCCTTAGCTAGCTTCCATATTGGAAGTTTAAAATATTAGAATCAAAGGATTCATCCCTATTTTTGCACTTTTTTTTGTTTTATGACCAATCAATCCACAGTAGTAGCAAAAATTTGGTAATCTCTCATACTTGAGCATACATATGATTTTGACTTCATTTTTCCTCACAAGCTTCACTACCCTCTGCACGGAGTTTGACACATGAATTTTTATTTTCGACCTTAGGAATTCGGTCTAACCTCCATTTCTATATTTCCAGTCGATCGCCATCAACTCTCCTATAGCATTACCGATGTCCAACACTGTTTAATAATCCATAAATTCCAATAGGATTGTTATAAACCAGCAGCCAAAAAAGATATAGGTTGAACTCAAATGTGTCTATATCTTTACCCTTGATGAAAGGCATCATAGCGAATAAGCAGTTTTCAAAAAGCCAAGGCATAAGGTTGAGAATTTTGCTTCTGTCTTCTAAACATCCAAATTTAACAATTATCACATCTTCATTTAGGGCTACAAAGTTTACCTCCTCTTTCGTGAACCATAACGACCTAAAGACCCTATACATTGCCTCTCTATTCAGTTTCTAATCCACCATTATTCTACCCATCGCCCATGCTTTGAATCCTTGAAAATTATTAACAGCATCAGTGTTAATAACTTGGACTGACTCTTCTTCCAAAAATTTCAATCTTTCTAACATCCCATTAATATCTTCAGCCATCGAGAATCTTATCTCAACAAGAAAACCACCCCCTCAGTTTACCAAAAGGCAACAAGAAAAACCCTAAAATAAACACAAGAAAGAAAGGCAGTGAGCCGGGATTGAGGCTAAAATACAGCCTTACAGAGTGAGAGGAAATCAAAGAAAACAAGTATAGGAAAAAAACAAAAACTGTAGGAAAATGAAAGACAAAACCACTTACAATAATAAAGAGAAAAATGAAAAGAAAAAGATAAGGCAGGTAAAACCAGGTTTAAGTAACACAAAAACAACCAATATTAACAGAGATTAGTTACTCATACAAATTAGAAAAGAAATCAAGCCATCCAAAAAATGAAAAGAAAAGAAAAACCTAAGTCTTCAACAAGAAGCCGGAAAAAACAAAACTAAATCTTCTCCACCGTCAGCATCCAATTGATAGTCACACAAACCATCAAGCATGCAAAGCACGTATCTAATTTCTCGGTAAAAGAGAGCCAATTAAAAGATCTGTTCTCATGCAAAGAACGTATGAAAGTCAACCAAAAACTCTAAAAATACCGTGGGCCCCACAAGGGGAGCAGCTATCATAATATCAAAAACCATGCACATCGAAAGAAAAAAAAGGAAAATTACAAAACTATTTTTACCAAGAAGCAATAAAGTAGGAAGAAAACAAAGAACCAGACAACATCACCGTATAAAAGTTCGTCTCTTCTTGAAAAAACACTTCTTAGCGACTGACTTTAACATGGACTCCTCGCGTTAAATCACCGACACCGTACACCACCAAAAAAAATGGGAACTCATACACATCCACTACTGCCATAATATTCAAAGAATAAAGGCAGACACACGAAGAAGAAACACGAAAGAAAATCGCACAAATCTTGGACACATAGTAAAAATAATAAAAAATTATGGGACCCTCATTTAAAGATTGCTTACCTCATTTATTTTTATTTAGCCATTTTTGGTCCATTATTGTTATTGGTATGATGAATTAATCTGAATTGCTAATGGCATTTGTTGATACAATATATGGTGAGAGAGGTTGGGAGTAGTTTCCACGAAGATACTGAGAGTCGCTAATAGAGGTTTTTGGGGAAGTTAGAGAATATATATATATAAATATATATATTAGAGTTTTTGTAGGAGTGGGGAATCTTGGCTTCCTTGGAGAAATGAGGAGATTTATATAGAGGAGGGGTTGGCATAGGCTCCTCTAAACAAATGTCCTACTGTGGTAAAGTCATGAAGTGCTCTACTTGGATGTGATTGATGTGGTAAAGATCATATCAAGCTATACCTAATCACATCCAAGTAAGATCATGTGGTTGGCATAGGCACCTTGACATGATCTTGTAGTAATTGATGTGACAGGCACACGAGTGCACTCAGTCTTGTGAGTTTTCTTTAGCCGAGTAGTTGATTCACAAGGTGCTCCTACTGAGGTATGGTGGTATAACAATTGGCCCTTTAGTCGGGGGGAGGTTATAAATTGACCTTTCTGAAGATAATGTTCTTAGTCAATGTTTATTTTTTCCAGAGATGCAACATTTTGTTTTTGGAGAGCTTGATAGGCCAATAGGGCGAGCTTGTGATGCCAAGTTTGAGGAGCGAGCCTGAAGAGGCAGCAAACCTGAAAATGTGAGGTACTCGAGCAAATCCTATATCAATTATTGGTGCAACTTTTGATACTTAATTTTTTTTTCAAATTTTTATTTTTTGTGGCAGTTACTTAAAGGTTTCTTGCGGCACATGTGAAACAATCATGATGTAATTGTTTCCTTCATCTCCGAGTTCATGCAATTTGGCATTAATGAAGGGCTTACGTGTTATAAGTTGATTGGAGAGTGGAGCAACATGCTAATTATGGTTATTTCCATGAGTTGTACATCAATTGGGTATAAATATTTGTGCCCTTTAAGCTGGATTCATTTGACGCTTATAAATAGTGCCTTTGAATATGAAACTTTCACTTTTCACAAGGATATTATTAGTGGTTTGTGGAAGTTTTGAGGTTTTTGAAAGATTCTTGGGAGGAAAAAGCCTTTATCAGGTCTCCATTTGCTATGTGCATTCTTGCTTCCTTTGTATTATTATTATTATTATTATTATTATTATTATTATTATTATTATTATTATTATTATTTGCTTTCTTTTTCTTAGCTTCATCATTAATGTTTTTGATTTTTTAAGTTAATGAATTTTTATCGATGTTTTTCTTTTTGTAGTTTTAGGTTCCCTTTAGAAGCAATTTTACCCGTGTTACAGTGTGTTTAGGGTACTTTTTAAATCTAATCTTACCACAATTGCTCTTTGGATAACATACCAGTTACTGAGTTGACTTTTTTAGACTGTACTGCACCTTCAATTCCTCATTGACGGTTTTGACTCTAGTAAAAAAATTTGCTTTTCACCACAACACTTTATCCTTTTCCAATTTTCCTATATATATATATATATATATTCTTTTTTATTTTTATTAGTGTGAATAATAACCAACTCATTATACTTTTGGGTTTTATAGTAAACATTTTCATTTAATTAATTATATTATTGTATAAAAAATTAATATATAATTTTATTAAAATATTATATGATAATAAGTAAATAATATAAATTAATATTTTAATTAAGTAAAAATATAATTTTTTGATATTGTAATTTTGTAACTATCATTCAAATATATAAAAATATTCTCATGCACTGCCCTTTATTTTTAAAAATTTTTAAATTTTCGCTACACGTCTAATCTTGTTTTTCCAATAGAAGCCTAAAAGGCTTGGTTTCACTAAAAAGTGAGCTTGTGTGCTTGAAGAGGCAAAACCTTAAAGGCTTAACTTCACTAAAATGTGATCTATGTGCTTGAAGAGGTTAGACCTATAGAGGCTTGAATTCAGTAAAAAGTGAGTCATCGTGCTTGGAAAGTCTTGGTTTCATTAAAAAGTGAGTCCACATGCTAAAAGAGGTCAGGCCCATAGAGGCTTGACCTTTCTGAAAACTAATTTTGCTTGATTAAAAGGAGTGACACTTGAAAAGAGTTATGCATTTGACGATAAAATCCAGTTTCGTTCAACTATAAAGACATACTTAGGGACTTACATATAGTATTTCTTTAGTGTCATGTGTTCTATGTCCTTGGTACGAATTTGACATCCATCTGTACTAATTGGTAAGCTTTATATCGATCTTTTTGATAACCCTATAAGGACCTTCCCGTTTTGGTGTCATTTTTCTTCATTGTGATGTAAGGGTGTTGGCTTTATTATTGCATATAACCATGTCGCTTACTTGGAATTTGTGGTTATGAACTTTAGAATTGTAGTACTTGGCCAATTATTGGGTCCAAGTTACTAGCTAGCCTAGTTTCAATGAGGTCTTAAGTTTCTTTTAGGAAGACTAGGTTGATTCTGAGGGATTCCTCATTCAACTAGTTGTCAAAAAGGGAAACCCTATAAAATACTGAAGCCTCTTTTTGTTGGTATGATTGTTGGAAAAATTGATTTAGAAAACAATGCGTTTAGGCGCAATGAAAGCTTAAAATTTTTCTTAAAACTGAATCTTTTTTATATTTATAACAATAAACCCTTAATCGAAATTATACTTGTGCTTTGTATGAGGCGATTAAGTCAATCTCAACTTTCAACCAAACGACATTCTCTGATATTCTCGAACCACGAATTTATCCTTGTAAAATAAATATATTATCCTTATAAGATATCTTAAATCTCTTTGGGATAAATCTGTTCTCTCAATATGATCTTATTTTCTTTAATGAGAATCATTACATCTTCCTTCATGAAAAGTAAAATACTAACAAATAGTAATTAAATCATTTATCTCTAAAGAAAATGACTCCTAACCACGTTACTTTCCATCTATCATGTAATACTGATGAGATGATATCATTTACCCTTTATTGTCTATGAATTTCACTATTGTGGAATGATGACACATCATGCAAAACTTGTATAGCAATGTACCAACTTTTGTTTCCTTATTTATTTGAACTTAAGTTTTTATTTACATCAAAGTATGCAAGTCATGCAGACGTAGTCCATCATCCACTCAGGATTAAGGTATGTCACATTATGAATGTCACAAGTGAATAAATCTATAAACATATCTAAGATATATTCTACTTGGGTCTTGTTCGATGTACTGCCAGTTTAGTTAGTCACATCTATATCTTTATATTTTAGGATTCATCTGCTCTGATACCTAAGACAAGATACCTCATCGATTGGACTTAACAAACGACATATTAGTCTTTCAATCTATTTTCTCAATTTCGATTAAACTAATGATGTGTTTAGATTATCTATTAATATAAGTTGTCTTCTTGTATTACGATCCAACCATGTAATACCGCTTGATATTAGTTTAAACGTTAGATAATCAATGATTCAATATTTATCTTCATTTTTCTTTGTGTGCAAAAACCATTGAAGAAAATATACAAAATATATTAATGATATTAATGGATTTTATTAAACCAATTTGTTCAAAAAATTACAAGTACTAAACGAATTCATTACACTAATTGTACTAGATCCCGACAATGATGGCTTCCCAAACATCAAATTGAAGGGGCCTCTAATTTGGAATCTTCCTTAAAAGCCTATAGAGTACATCGATAATTCCTTAACCACGCTTCTTTGGAATCTTTGACTTTTTCTTTAAGGGCTTGAAGGATTTTCTTGTTGGTGGCTTACACATGTTTGTTGGTTTACAGGGTTTTTACAGAGTTATGGGTGAGGGAGATGTGAGAGTTGGCTAGGGGGATCAAAAGTTGATTCGACTCGAAAAAATATTTTTTTTTCAATTTTGAATTATTCAAATCGAGTTAACCAAATCTAGTCGATTTTTTTTAAATTTCGAGTTTGAGTCGAGTTAAATTTTCAAATTTGAATAACTTGAATAATTCAAATAAAACGAATACAAATTGTATTATTTAAAATTTAAAATTTAAAATTTATATTCTCAAGCCCAAACCTTTTTACTTTACCCCATTTCCCCCCAAAGCCCAAAGCCCAAAGCCCAATCCTTTTTACTTTACCCCATTTCCCCCCAAAGCCCGTCTACCCCAGCCGACTAGACCTACCATTTTTCCAATTTCCCCCAAATCAAACCCTTCAGGCTCCATCGTCCTTCCATTCAAACCTCCAAATTCCAAATCTATTTTTCTTCTTCAAAAAACCCTAAATTAAACCTAAAATCCATTCTTTTTCTTCTTCTTCTTCTTCAAAAATCCCTAAATTAAACCCTCCATTCTTCTTCATCATCATCAGTTCATTCAAATCACCAAATCAAAATCCCTACCTCTATTCTTCTTCTTCATCAGTTCATCAAACTTTCTTAGGTCAGGAAAATCCCTCACTATCTCCGATCTCCAGTCGCCCCGAAATTGGTGTTCTGGTCAATGCCACTTTAAAATTGGTGTTCTTTTGGTGCACTACAGGTACAAACACAAAACATAGGTACTAACATCGTACCAAGCTAGGGTTCTAAGCTTTATGTGCTTTATTTATAGTTTTTTACTTAAGCAAAGCTCTATTTTTTTGTTTATTTCATGAAATTTTGATGTGGCCTTGAACATGTTTATGTGATTGTTGTTGACGATATTTAGCCATTGTTTCGATTGTTGTCTATCTAATGTTTTGATTTCGAGCTTTGAATTTTTATAAAATTGAATCATTATTGTTAGAGATCGACCCGATTAAACAACGAACAAGTAAAAAATAGCAAAAGAACTTCATAAATTGAACACACAAATTTAATGTGGAAAAACCCCTCTAAAGAGGATAAAAAATCTCGAGCAAAGATAATTTTACTATAATGAAAAAGAACGAAGAGTACAAAATATAGAGATAAAAACTAAACCCCGAAACCCGACAACAAAAAAACCTCAAAATGTAAACACAATATTCTCCAAAAGTGTTATGAGTTCTAATCTTTTAATAGGTGTTTTTGCTAAGGTTGTAAAAGAGACTATTTATAGGCTAAATTCGTAAGTCAAATAATAATAAAATAATCTAGACTAATCTGAATTCTATTGAAACAAATAAATAAAGTTTAATTGGGAGATTATCTCTCAAATTTGATTGAAATTTGAGTTATACTCAACAAATCTCCACCTTGACTCGTATTTGCACAATGCCATCTTTGCCAAAGCCTGCCATGGGGCTATCTTGAACTATGCAGGGAATTAACTGAGTCAAATCTATGCTTAGAAGTTGGAAGACTTCTAGCCTTCGACTTGTGCACTGCCAAATTAAAACTAACCCGAGTTTGATTTTCACGAACACAGTGCCCTAACTTTTCAAAACATGCATCCAAAAGAGAACCTCTCTTCAACAAAACGGTCATACATTTTTCCCTCCTATGACCAAGTTGCCTCCACTTCAAATGAGTTGACTTCAAATCCATAACGGACGAGGGACATCTTGTTTCACCAGTCACTGTAGAACCTTCCAAAATATAAAGACCGTCGGTCCTTTTACCTTTTAAAAAAATGGGAGCCCCATGAGACACCTTAATGTCGCTCGACTCAATGTTGATTTTGCAACCTTTTGAGTCTAAAATACTTAAGGAGATGAGATTCTTTCGTAAATCAGGTACATACTTGACATATGAGAGTGTCCTAATTTTCCCGTCGTGCATCTTAATTTTAACAGTACCAATATCAATTACCTTATTGGATGAATCATTTCCCATGTGCACAACTCCACCTTCAACCGAATTGTATGTGAAGAACCATCCTCTGTTGGGACACATGTAGAAAGAACATTCGAATCTAGAATCCACTCGGACGTAAGCTTGGACCTATCGCTCGTTGACACTAACAAGAAATCATCATTACTTTCGTAGGCCAAATTAGCACCAACTACATCTTCCTCGTTACTCTCAGCACCCCTTTTATTTCGTAATTTATAACAATTTGCTTTGACGTGACCTAACTTCTTACAATAGCGACACCTTTTGTCTTGCTTCTTTGATGCTACCAAAACAGAAACTTGCCTATCTATCTTACTATCCGAACCAAACTCATTATCGAGTTTGCCTTTACTTAACAAATGACCATTCACATCTTCGAATGAGAGTTTGTCTATGCCATAAATCAGGGTCTTCCAGAAAGACTTGTATGAAGAGGGTAAAGAGTACAATAATAGCATAACCTGATCTTTATTTTCAATCTTAACCTCAATATTCTTTAAATCATTCAAAAGAGTAATAAATTATCTAATGTGATCTCTAAGAAGCTCACATTCGTTCATGTGAAACGTAAATAAACGTTATTTCAACATTAAATGGTTAACCAAAAACTTAGTCGCATAAAGAGTTTCTAACCTTTTTCACAAGGCGGATGAGGTTTTTTCCATTAATACCTCCTGCAATACCCTATTCGTGACGCACAACTGGATTGCAGATAGGGCCTTTTCATTAAGCTCTTCCCATTCTGTCTGATATAGATTTTCAAGTTTTTCCTCGGTAACGACCTTTTTTTAAACCGGTCTGCACTAGAATTGCCATCATCCGAACTTGCCACAGATTGAAATTTGTGACACCATCGAACTTCTCAATGTCAAACCTTGTTGTTGCCATCTTTGAACGGGTTGATCTACAAAAATTGAACTAGGTCTTGATACCACTTGTTGGGGATCGACCTGATTAAGAAATAAACAAGTAAAAATTTGTTAAGTATGACTCATATTTTAGTCAAATTTGAGAGATAATCTCCTAGTTAAACTCTGTTTATTTGTTTCAGTTGAACTATGATTAGTTTAGATTATTTTATTATTATTTGACCTATGAATTTAGCCTATAAATAGGCTCTTTTACAACCTTAGAAAAAACACCTATTAAAATATTAGAACTCATAACACTTTTTGAGAATTTTGTATTTACATTTTGAAGGTTCTTTGTTTTTTGGGTTTCGAGGTTTAGTTTTTATCTTCATCTTTTGTACTCTTCGTTCTTTTACCATTATAGTAAAATTTTCTTTACCCATGGTTTTTTTTTTATCATTTTTGGAGGGTTTTTTCACGTTTAATTTGTGTGTTCAATTTCTCAATTTCTTTTGCTATTTTTTACTTGTTCGTTGCTTAATCGGGTCGATCCCCAACAATTATGTTCTTTGGAATTAATGAAACTGAGATTATGCAGTAACGCTCAGATTGTTTAAGCCAAATATTTTCATTTATTTACTTTGGTAGCATTAAAATTCTAGAGTAGTGTTTGGTTGTTTGTAGTTTAAATTGCCATTACATTGCTTGGGGATTGGAGAGTCAGTAAAACTTAGATATAGCAGGAATTGGAACAATTGAGTATGATATATGGTTTAATATGTACAGTATGGTATTTAGTTTTTTTTTTAAATTTAACTCGAACAAATATATTCGAATCGATTCGAATTCCATTTCACTCTAATCGATTCAAGAAATTTTCAAATCAAGTTACGATGGTAAAATAAGATTCGAAAATTCGATTAACTCGAAATTTTTCTATTTGATTTGATTGAACATTCACCCCTAAAATTGGCATAGAATGTTCATATTTCCCCTTGAACTACGTGCCATTATCAGTGCTAGCTAACTTAAGCATGCCATATCTATAAATGTACTTTTATATGACATTTTGGTAAGGCTCGAATTCCTAAATAAGCTCTATTGCATCCTTGTTAATGGCTTGCTAGCAGTATCTTTGTCTCAAGACGTCTGGGCCAATGCTCTTTTTTCCATGTGCTGGTCACAAATGCATTCATAGTTTTTTTTGGTACAATTGTGATTTGAATCTAGACTATTCCTGGAAAAGACGAACATTTGACCAATAGGCAACAACTTTAGATTCAATGCCTTCATAGTTTTAATGAAGAATAAAATTAGCCTCGTCTAAGCCAAGGCATCTAGATAATTGTAAGGATTGAAGCTTCTTTTAACAAATAAAAATAAAAGGGTTAAATCTCAAATTTAGTGATAGTAAAAGGACTAAAATATAATTTAATAAATTCAATCTCATAAAAATTAAAAAAATCAATCTCATAATTAATTATTAATGAAATTAAATCCCAAATTTGATAAAAGTATATAAAGAGTAAGTCATAAGTTAACCTATATATATAAATACATCCAACACTAACCATAAATAACATAAAAGAATAAGTTGCTTATATATGCATCATTACAAAATAGTATAAAAATAATTGTGGACAAATATAGACATCTCATCTGTGAAAATGACTTATTGGATAATTATAATAGCGGCCAATGAAATCTCAACTTCATAATTAGAAGAAAAAGAAAGCAGCTATTTTAGTAGCATTCTTTGAAAGCTGAGATGTGCTTTTCAAATATATTAATTTGGTACGTTACCTAACATAAAATGACATTTTCTATAAGCTTTAAAAAAAAAACTTTATTGCATGATTAACTACATATCATCAATTTGTTATGATATCAGATTCCATGGAAATCATATATTTCTCTATATATAGTTTTATATTTGATTTTTTTTTTAAAATTAATAAATAAATTTATATTTGGTGGTTAGGTTATCAACTTAAACAAAACTTGCGAATTATGGTTGAATTTGAGTATGTATTCTATGTATTTCTTTTGGTAAACCATTAAAATAGTCACTTTGTTTATCTTAAGTTACATTTTAGTCACTTATGCTTAAAATGTTATGTTTTAGTCATTTACCGTTAACGTGACATGTCAGCTTGAGTTATGTTTGAAATATTATATTTTAGTCACTTATATTTTAATGTACATTACTATATATATTTCCGTTTGAAATAATAATTTAATGTGCCACGTCAGCTTACCGTTACACCGTTAACAGCAGTTAACGCTCATCTTGAGTTATGTTTGTCTCAGGTTACATTTTAGTCACTTATGTTTGAAATGTACATTAATATATGTATTTTCATTTGAAATGATGATTTAACGTGCCATATCAACTTACTCAGGGGAGGAGCCATAACTTTTTTTTTTAGGGGGGCAAAATTAAATATTAAATATTGATAGCCTATATCTTTATAATTTTTAAATGATTAAATCAAATTTTTATTATTTTAAGGGGGGCAAAGTGCAAATTTAATTTTACTAATTTAAAATTTTAAAATTTCTAAAGGGCTTAAATGAACAATTTTCCATTTTAGGGGGGATCCCCTGACATCCCCCTAGATACGCCATTGAGCTTACCGTTACACAGTTAACAGAAATTAACGTTCAGTGACTAAAATGTTATAACATGATAACGTAAGTGACTAAAATATAACATTTCAAACATAAGTGACTAAAATGTAACCTGAGACAAACAAAAATAACTATTTGGTAGTTTACCCCCTTTTATTTTTAAAATATTTTATCTTAGTGAACTTATTTTGAAGTTTCCTTGTCAGTTGTTTTCGCCTTTATATGTATGTAAGCAAAGTTTCCTTCGAAGTTTAGAGAGACTTCATGTGTAGTCTTTTAAGTAGTGGCAGAATAGACAAGATTTTGTGATCATCCAAAGTAGAATGTTTAGAGCGTTTGTGTGTGTGATGTGGTAACATTGACCTCTAATTCCATATTCGAGGCTTTGGATATTTCTTTGTTGGATTTTGGTTAGACCGTTGCTTTAAATTTTGGTTAGATTTTATAGTTGTTTTTGTTTTTTTGATATTTTTATATGGCTTCTGGAACATAATGTCTTGCGGGTCGAATAGAGATTGAATGTCTTCTTATTTTTAGGTATTTTATAGATATTGATCACTTAGTGTTAAGCTTGAGATATCTAATTTACAAAATAAAATCTCTATATTTTGAGTTAGTGATTTTTAAGCTTAAGCATGTATAGAAATCCAACAATCACCCTACTCATTTTTAACTCACTTTACTATGTTTAGGGTGTGAATCTCACTCTTTCTATCTCTTTGTAAAATGAATGTGTCTTTAAGTGGTGACAATATGCTTCTTATTGTGTTGGTCTAGAATTATGTACAAATAATTTAATTATGTAAAATGAAACGTTGGGCGGCTCGTTTGAGATTGAGGAAGGGGGAAAATTAAAGGGTTGCAAAATCGGTTGATAGATCTCAATGAGGGGGATAGAGATGAGGAGAATATCTCTGATCTTTTAGGAACAAAGTTGGAAATGAATCTTGAAATTGATAAGGAAGAACTTTATTGGGAGCAGAGACCACGTGTGAATTGGTTGAAGATGAGGGACTGAAACACGGGTTTTCCCATCGATTTGCGTCACTGAGGCAGAGAATGAATATAATTAAGGGTTTAATTGGAGGATGTGGGCAAATTGTTTCAGACAAGAGATGAGTTGTTTGATATTGTTAATGATTATTTCATGCAGTTATTTACATCACAGGGATGTAGGAATTCTGATCATATTTTAGAGGGAGTGGAACCATGCATTACTGGCGAGATGAATAATAACCTAAATGCTACCTATGAAAGGGAGGAAATCCTTACTGCTTTGAAAGCTATGACGCCAACCAAAGCGTCAAGATCAGATGGTCTTCTAGTTTTGTTCTATCAGAACTATTGGCACATAGTGGGGCAGAATGTTGGAGACTATTGCCTTGAGGTTCTAAATGGTGGTAAGTCTCTTGCTTACATAAATAAAACAAATATTGTCTTTATCCCCAAAAATGGAAATCCAACAATTTCGGCCCATTAGTTTATGCTTTGTTTTGTATAAGATCATTTCGAAAACAGTGGTGAATAGATTTCAAAAAGTGTTGAGCTTGTGTGTGGATGAGGCACAAATCGCTTTTGTTCTAGGAAAGCTAATCAAACTGGATATGAGTAAGGTATATGACAAGATGGAGTGGGGGTTTTTTAGAGAAGATGATGTTGAAGATGGGTTTCTTGAAAAGCTGGGTGGATTTCATTGTGCATTGTATTAGTATAGTATCTTATTTTGTGGTTCTAAATGGTAAATTGGGAAAGAATTTTTCTCTTATAAGGGGTCTTCAGCAAGGGAATCCCTTTAGTCCCTACTTGTTTCTTATTTGTAGTGAGGGGTTGTCTTTTCTTATGCGAAGAACAATTCGGTAGAAGTTGGTGAGGGGAGAAAAAAATTAGTTAGAAGGGTCTGAAAATCTCACAGTTATTGTTCACAGATGATTATATTCTGTTTAGGGAGGTGACGATAAATAGAGCTATGATTTTGAAGCAGATTTTCGCAAAATATGAGAATTCGTCAGGTCAATGTATTAATTTTGATAAATCAGTTGTCTATTTCAGTGCAAATGTGGAAGAACAGTGTAGGGAGGATATAGCTGCATGTTTAGAGGTCTATTCCTCTACTGACCCGAAGCGATACTTGGGTTTACCCAATATGGTTGGCCAAAATAAATGGTGGGCTTTTCAAGTTTTTAAGGATCGCTTGAGAAGTGTTGCGAACTGGTGTGTTAGGCCTTTATCGCAAGGGGTAAGGAGACTTTAATTAAAAGTGTTTTGCAAGCCATTCCTACCTTTGCAATGTCATGTTTCTTATTATCAATTTCATTTTGCTTGGAGTTAGAACGTATTATTAGTCGATTTTGGTGGCAAAAGCATGGGGAAAAAAGGGTATTCATTGGTGCAAGTGATCAAAGTTGTATGACCTAAAGGAGGATGGAGGTTTGGATTCTCATAATTTGGAAAATTTTAATATTGCCTTACATGCAAAATAGGGATGGCGTTTGAATAAATATCCGGATTCTCTTTTAGCGCGGTCACTAGAGGTGTTCATGGGCCGGACAAGGCCGGGTTCGGGCTGGACCCATAAAAAAATTCGGCCTGAGTCCTAGGCCCAGGCCCGGCCCAAAATATGGGCCTGGAATTTTGTCTAGGCCCGGCCCGGGGAAAAAATTCCTAAGCCCGGGCCCGGCCCGGCCCAGCCCATTTTTTAAATAAACACAAAAAAAAATTTAGAAAATTAAAAAAATATTTTAAAAATAAAAAAGTATTTTAAAATATTTTTAAAAATAAAAAATATATATTTATTATATTCGGGCCGGGTCAAGCCGGGCCCGGGCCAAAAAGTGGTGCCCGAGGCCTGGCCCGTTTTCTAAACGGGCCTCATTTTTTTGCCCAAGCTCATATTTCGGGTCTATATTTTTACCCAAACCCTCCCATATTTCAGCCGGACCGGGCCGAGCCATCGGGCCGGGCCGGCCACCCGGCCCATGAACACCTCTAGTACTGACCCATCATATACTTGTAAGAGCGTTTAGGCTGCAAGGGGTCTGATCAATTTGGGGTTGGGCTGGCGAGTGGGCTTCAAGTCTAATATCAGAATTTGGGAGGATGTATAGGTTCCTGGCCTGCCAGAACGAAAATTACAAAGTGTAGACGGGAACTCGTTAGTTAGGCTAGTGTCTGAATTGATTAATCGTCAAACAAGGCAGTGGGATGAGCAACAACTTACCATGCATTCGAGTGAAGAGATTGCTGAGAGGGTACGGTGTATCCCTATTGTTGGGAATCTATAAGAGGACATGGTAGTTTGGGGGGAAGAGTCGTCGGACGATTTTACCGTAAGGAGCGGCTATAAGATCCTACTCTGGAGTGATATCTCACTTGAGCCTACTGATAATTATGGTAATTATACAAATTTCTTTAAGAAACTCAGGCAAATCAATCTACCAGAGAAAATAAAAATTACAGCATGGCAAATTTTTAAAAATTACATCCCTAGATACTCTAATTTGTGTAATAAGAGGCTGCGGAGTTAAGCAATGTGTCCAAAATATACAAGAGATGTCGAGACCTCAGAGCATATCTTTAGAGAATGTCTTTCTGTCGAGGAAATATAGAGAAGGTTAGATTTGAAATGGCCTGATGATATTGCTAATGTATCTTTGCAGGATTGGCTTACTCATATTGTTTCCACGTTCCCGATTACTACATGTAGAATTGTGGTATGTGCTCTATGGTTTATTTGGTCTACAAGGAACATGTTGATTCATGATAAGGTGATTCTATTATCTCAGGACATATTGAAAAGGGTTGAGTCCTACATTAAAGAAGTCGATGCGATTCAGTAGAGTTACCTGTTCGAAGGGTTGAGTATGAGCGGCGGAGGCCCCTGAGGGATCCTTTTCTTAAAATAAATTTTGACTCAACATTTCAAGGGAAGGATAGGAGATCATATATAGGGATTTTTATTAGAAATGGGAGAGGTCAAGTGGTAGGCTCAAGAGCAATTGTAAACTGCCACATACCTACGGGTTTTGCAGCGGAGGCTCTTACATGTCTCTAGGCAGTGAGTTTGGCGATTGACTTAGGGATCCAAGAGGAGATGCTAGAAGGGGATGCTCTGTCGGTGATTAAAAAGATGAAATCCTGCTGTGATGATGGGTCGGTTATAAGGGCCTATATATATGATGCAAAGTTAAAAGTAAAGGGTTTCAAAAAATGTTTATTCATACGTGTTCCCAGGGATGCAAAATAAAGTTGCACATATATTAGCTAAAAAGGGGTTGATGAGGGGTGGGAGTACTTATTTGGGAGGGTGTGTATCGGACTTTGTGAGGGATGCGATGGAGAACAACTGGTCCGGCATGCAGATGGAGGAAGGGGGAAGAAATGGTAGGTGTCGTCTCTGATAGAATCGCATTGGGTGATGAAATTAAGTCCCTTGAGAGGGGTCTCGGAGGCGTATGAAGGTGAGGGGGGGGGGGGAGGGGGGGAAGGAAGGGGGTTTAGTTGTCGGACAAGGAAATGACAGGTTTGGAAGTGGGGGAGGTTATTGAGGGCTGCTGTTATCAGGGGTGGGGTTACGAGGTCCGGGGTTGTGGCTGGGTGGGATGGTTCAATGAAGGTGGGTTACTTGAGGCGGTGATGGGTTGCTGAGTTTCTTCGAGTTTCCGATGAAGTTTCAAGGCATCTCCGTTATAAGAAGGAGAGGTGCACGACGTGATTAAACTAGAAATAAAAGGTTGTCGTTTGGATTCCATGGTACTGCTCATAGGACAGGAAAAGAGACCATGAATATGGCTTTAGGGATTGAAAGAGTTTCAGAATACTCTTCTGAATGGATGCTAGCTCATTGATGGGTTGTTTTTATTTTGTTTGTTCAGTTTTGTTTTTGTTTGGATTTGAATTATTCCTCATCGTCTGATTTCGTTCATTTTATTATTTTATTATTATAAATAAAATAACCCAGTTTCCCTTAAAAAAATATGCGATGAAAATAGATATTTTAAAAAATAGCAATTAAAATATAACGGGTTTTTTACTGGAATATATTAAAAAAATTAAATATCGAAATAAATTGTCAGATGAATTAATTACCGAAATTGTATGTTTTTTTAACGGTTCCTATCTGACAGCTGCGAATGAATTTTTTATATTAATTTTTTTTCTTTTTTGGTTTAAATAAAATATTTTTTTTATTAAAAATATTTAAATATAAATATAGGTAAAAATACGGTTAACGGGTCAAAATACGAGTAAAAAACGGGTCAATGGGTCGCGTCTGTCAGATAGGAGCCACTAATTGCGCCTGACAAATAGACACCAATGCCCATGCTACTGCCTCTGTCCCTTTCACCATGGTGTTGTCCCTTCCACCAGGCTATTGTCCCTTCAATGGGAAAAAATTACAAATGGGAGACCTTATAAGTATGGTCCCCCAAACCCATGTATCAACTGGAAAAGAGAAAGAAAAGAGAAAAAGGAGAAGAAGAAAGGTAATGTATTATTTTAGTAAATAATTTTGTTTACAATTTAAAGAGTTTAATTAAGATATTGTGATTTTTTTGTTATTAATTATTAATTATAAATTATTTATGTTTAGTGTTTATAGTTTTGATTAGTATTTTGTATGAATGTAAATTTTTTTACTTTTTATAATTATTTTAAAATTAATTTGTTAGTAATTTAGAATTATGTTTTAAATTTTTGTGTTTTTAATTATTTTAAAATTAATTTATTAGTAATTTAAATTTGTAAGATTTCAATATTATATTGTAAGACTTCTGTAACACCAATTATTTGTCCAGGCCCAGTCTAAAACCCAAAATAAATATAACACCCAGGCCCAATAAAATTAACCCTAGCCCAATACCTTTCAATAGACCCAACCCATTAGCCTAAAACACACACACACAAAAAAACCCTAGTAGCTTCCAGCCTTAGCCGCATATCCCAACAACAGCCTTACCCTCGCCGCCGCGAATGTCGCAGCATGACTCTCCCCTACGCACGTCGTGCACACATCTGCAGCAACAAACAAATAGCAAAGAGAAAGAAGGAAATAACAAAAAATAACAGCGCAACAATAATAGGAAATAAGGATTTTCGTTTGGATTTTATTTTATTTTTCTTTATTTCGGTTATATAAACCGATCGAAAATCTGTAAAGTGGGGGATTCAGTCGAAAATATATGCAAAGAAATAGAGAGAAAATAGAGAGATCAAACTTGTTTTTGCATAGGTGATTTCTTCTTTGTTTTGCTTTGTAGTGTCCATCGTTTTTTACATATATATTGTTTTATTCTCTTTTATTTTCGTTTTATTTCATTTAAAATAATAAAGAAAAGAAAGGGATCTTACCTCTTTCGTCAAAGCCGCCGGATGGTTGCCATCTCCGTCGCAATCGGAGCGTTGGCACGAACGGCGGCGCAAAATGGGTTAAAAGAGCCTTATCAGAGCAATTATTTTTTTTTAAATGTTTGTTGTGGCTGTTGTTTTGAAGGAGAACTAAAGGCTTTCTAATTAGGGTTTTGGGTTGGTTTTTATAGAGGGAAAAGTGACACCGTTTAATGGCTCAGTGATCCTTGCATTTTGTTTTAATGGCCTAATTGCGCATCGGGTCCTTCATCCTTTTATTGCTTTAAAATCAAGGTTTTTTTTGTCTTTAAATTTCCCCTAGGATTTATTTCGTTTTCAATCGGGTCTATAATTGAACGGCACCGTTTTGGAGGGTAGGATTAATTTCCACTTTAGTCCCCCATAGTTGTTCGCGTGTTCAAGTTCGTCCTTTTTTATTTGTTTTCGAATCTACCCCATTTTTTTTGTTTTTAGTTCAAATTAGTCCATTTCAAATTATCTTATTATTATTCTTTTTTTTTCTTTTTTTGTCTTTCTATATTATTATCATTTTATTATTTATTTATTCATTATCAATATTATTAATATATTCCTAAATACGCATATATATATATATATATATATATATATATATATATATATATACATATGCATTTCTATGTAATGTGCGTACCTACATCTATATTTTATACATTTTTTTATTTTACATTTTATTTCTTAATTCCTATATATATACATAATTTTATATTTTTATTTTATTGATTTTCATATGTACATATTTGATTTATATGTTACTTATTATTATTTTATTTTCACCATTCTCGTATTTTATAATGCATATACATATTATAGCATGCACATTTTCACATTTCACACTTTAAAATACACGTACATTTTCTATAATATATTATACACATATTGTACATATATATATGTATTGGAATATATACGTATGGAGATTTTCATGATTTACCTATGTATGTATACTTATACATTTTGTTTTTCTACTTTGTAAATATATACATATCTGAACATTTTATATTTTTCTTATTTTCATATACTTTATTTTTATTTCGTAAATATATACATATCCACATGTTTTCATATTTTTTTATTAGTTTATTACCATGATTTTTACAATCTTCATATACATATATACATACATATTTTTCCGAAATTTATTATAAGTTTTGTTTTATATACTTCATTCTTTTTGTATACTTATACACCCATTTTAATATATGCATGTAAATGTTTTCAAAATTTATTTATATATTATACTTATATTTTGAAAGCATATATATAATTTAAAGTGAGGTATTTGTTTCATAATTGTATATTAACTTTTTAACACACCTTTTAAAAATATATATTTTGGTTTCGCCTAAGCATTAAAACCGTCATATTTTATAAGTGTCCAAGGTATTTGGTATTCATGATTCTCGAGAAAATAATCGTGTCCTAACGTATTGGATTGCGATTAATTTTTCGATGAATTTAGAAAGCCAAGTATTCATTTTGCAATAAAGTCAAATTTCAAATAAAAGCTTGTTCTCGGGAATTTAAGATGTTAGGTCCTAACTTACTGGTCACGACGTTTTGACTTCTCGAAATAAGAATTTTTAAACAAAAGGCACTATTCAGTATTTGCAATTGTGAGAAATTGTGCCCTAACTTACTAGGCTTCGGTTTTCTTCATTTGACCTAAATAACCGAATATCCTTCTTAGATTTAACCGTTTAAGTTTTAAAATTGAAAGACAAACTTAATTTTGAAGATTTAAAGATATTGTGCCCTAACTCACTGGGTGTGATATTTTATTTCTTTGAAATAAGAATGTTTTGTCATTTTAATTCATTCACGAGTTAAAGGTCTTTCTTTTAGAATCTTTTTAAATTTTCGACACCAAGACATTACATAATCACTATGGTACCGATTTTTGGGCGTCACGAAGGTGCTAACCCTTCCTCATGCATAACCGACTCCCGAGCCTATTTTCTCAAATTCGTAGACCAAAATCATTTTTTTAGGTGGGCCGATCACACCACAATCAAAGATCGGTGGCGACTCCAAATTTTGTTCTTTAAGTCGACAACTAAATTTTTGTTTTAAAAAAAAAGGTTTCGACAACTTCAATATTATATTCGAAATTTAAATTTGTTTAATATTTTATCTTTTTATTATGAAATTATAAATCCGCTAAGGATTAATAACATTTGATCTATTTAAGAACATAAATAATAAAGATAGATCGGTATAAAAACTAGTTTTATCTATGCTAAAGATAAGTCATGTTTAAAGTACTAAAGTGAGATTTACCTTGGAATTTTTGTTATAAATGAAAGTTTTTTGTTAAAAAGAACACAAAGAAATTTATCGATTGACACCTTCACAATCTCTTAATTAAGAATTTCATCTCTTACTTTACAAAATTAATTTATTAGTAATTTAGGATTAAATTATAAATTATTGTGTTTAGTTTAGTATTTGGTGACTTTAACATATAAGTTTATAAAAATTAAAAATCATTTCATTAAAAGTTTAATCATAATGACTCTTTTAATCATATAGTTCTTTGTAAACTCATTTATTTTTTTTTATATCAACATAATTGCTGTTAACTCATTTAATTTTTTTATATCGACTTGGGAGTTTTTTACCCAAATATATTAAAAAAATTAAATACCGAAATAGGTTGTCAGATAGATTAATTACCGAAATGGTATGTTTTTTGTAATCGTGCCTATCTGACAGGCGCCAATCAAATTTTTATATTAAAAAAAATTTTAATCGCGCCTATCTGACAGACGCGAATCAATTTTTATATTAAAAATATTATTTTTAATCGCGCCTATTGATAGGAGCGAATCAATTTTTTATATTAAAAAATATTTTTTGTTTAAATAAAATATTAATTTTTTATTTTTATTAAAAATATTTAAATATATATACAGGTAAAAATACGATCAACGGGTCAAAATACGGGTAAAAAACGGGTCGCGCCTGTCAGATAGGATTAAGTTATAAATTGTTGTGTTTAGTTTAGTATTTTGTGAGTTTAACATATAAGGGTCTGTTTGATTGTGGGATTTGATTTTCCGGAAATTATTTTCCAACTTTTCCAGTGTTTGTTTGGCGGAAAACATTTTCCATTTGGAAAATCAACTCCAAAACACGGGAAAATGCCTTACAATTTTTGGGAAATTGTCTTACCGTTTCAATTTCTGTAAGACATTTTCCTAAAGCTCTCAGGCATTCTTCTCCCTTCATCCAGTAAGCTCCCTTCATCCATTCTTCTCCATTCCTTCATTCCTTCAAATTTCCATGAGAAAACTTCCCTGAGAAAACGTCGAGAACTGATTTTCCAGTAATCCCCCACTCTCCTCGCTATCGATTATCGCTGTGGTTTTTCATTTCCTCGGTTCCCTCCTCTCCTGATCTGGTAACCTTCACTTTTCTGCTCTTCGGGTTTGGCTTTAAATGGTAACCAAGAAAGAGAGCAGGAACCGGCACAGCTTCCTTTGCTACTTCTCCATTTAAAGCCTCCTCTAAGGTGTTATTTCTCTATTTTAGTGCCTATTATCCTTTTATTATTTTTGCTCTCTCTTTGTTTTTGAGATCTGTGTGTTTCTTCAAGCTTCTTGAAAGATTCATTTTGGTTCAGAACTGGAAACCGCTACTGGTACGTTGAAATTCTATTTTTCGACGGTTACTTCGTTTATTTTTCATTTCTTTTTGGCTTTTATGCTCCGTTTCTCGTTTCTGCTCTGCTTTTTTTCTTTTTCTTTATGTGGTTGTTTCTACTTTTTGTAAGTTGTAACGTGGCTGTAGCACAGAATCAGAGATGCATTATTTTTAATTTCTTAGATTTGTATGATATAATTTTTTTTTTCTGGTGAGAAATCATCTGGCGCTTATCTTGAGCTGAAATCACTTTTTTATTAGCCTTGGTTGGTTTTGCTTTTGTATTTTCTCACTTTAGAAGATTTTAAGAGGTAGTAGTTTGTAGATCTGTGTTTGTAAGCTATAAATTTAATTGATTCTAAACGTTTTTCCTAAATGTAAACGATCAGCTGTGGAATCACCGAGCGAAAGACTCTGCTATGAAATCATCTTTAAAACAAAAATTATTTTCCGATTATTTTTCCAAACAGAGTAAAAGAATCAATTAGTAGAATTCTTCTTTTTTTTCCTTTTTCTTTGGCAGTTTTATTTTGGGATTTTGAGAGTTTTATGTTGAATTGTTTTGTTATTGTTAAATTTGATGATACTCTGCTGCTAAAGTGCTAAGAAAACCTTCAGTTTTCAAAGCAGAAAAGCTCCATGTCAAATGCAAAACTTAGGCAGTTTTCTGAAATCGAAACAGCTTTTACCCAATATGTGGTGACAATTTTTTTTTCACTGCATGGTTCTACAAGCATTTGATTGGTTAAGTTATATAATCGATAACACGAGAGAAAAATCAAAGAAGAAATGCAACAAATCAATGAAATTTCTACAATCATTGTTTATTATTGCTATTTAAATCTTATTCAAGAATTGTTTATTATTGCTAACACTGTTTGTAACTCACAGTGATGACTCCACCAATTGAGACTACAGTCAAGTCCTCTGACTCTCACTGCGCTCCACATCCTCCTTTGAATGAAAGGATCCTTTCGTCAATGACCAGGAGGTCCGTCGCTGCTCACCCACGGCATGATCTTGAAATTGGTATCCAATGTCAACTTTAGCTGTGTATAGTTTCTTCTGGGTTTCATATTGGTTTTTTTGTAAATATAACAATTTACTACTTTTTTTCCTACTATTTTTAATCTATATTACAGGACCTGGAGCTCCTACGATTTTTAACTGCATAAGTATGCTATACTTTATCTTCTTCCCGGTTATTACATATTAAATAACATATCTGGGATGGGATAAAATGCTCTAGACATTACTGCATTTGATTGTCCCTAGCACATTTCTTATAAACATTTATGCAAATCCTTTAGAATTGAAATATAGTAAAATTTTCATTAATAACAAAGGTTTTAATAGATCTTACTTGATTATTGTTATACTGAAGATGTGGTTAATTTTTGGTTAATTTTTGTTGTATTTTGTATTCAATTTGGTCCGGTGTAACTGTATGAACTGTTAAAATTAGAACAAAATATACTTGTTGCTTGAAATGTTGCAATTGTTGTGAATGATGCATAGCCTAATTAGTTCTCTACTAAGAAAGAGGTCATCGGTTTAGAATTGTACCATGCTCAAACGATGTGCATTCTGCACTTTTTGAATGAATTGTATTGTATATATTTATTCTCGATAACATCGTTAGTATTGGATCTCTCATTGTTTTCACCATGCATGATAGCCTTCAGTTTTCAATTTGTTTCTTTGACGTCGGTAACCTTGTGATATAGACTACATTTAGCAAACATAGGCCGAGCAAGCACGGTAATGAGTTATCTTTGCAAGCAAAAGGCTGATGTTGGTGCTGCTGCCATGGATGGCATGGGTGCGATTCATTTTGCGACGCAGAAAAGACATCTAGAGATTGTCTGAACTCTGCTTTCATTAGGAGTTTTAGTGAGAGCCACTAATCGCAAGGGATTCACTCCACTTCACTATGATGTTCAAGGGTCCCATCTAGAAGTAATCAAAGTCTTATTAAAGAAAGGTGCAAGTGGCTAGCAATTTGATAGCAGATGGTGAATCAGTTAATGGAACGCTAACAATCGGAGTAGTGTTTTATGATTAGATTATTTAGGCTAAGTTTTGGTTTTTGTGTGTTTTGATTTGAACCCAACAAGCTTCCTGGTAGCAGACATTGCCATTTTTTTAGTTGTAAGTGGCTAGCAATTTGATAGCAAATACACTTAAGCAGTTACGCCAAACACAGTCTATAACAATTTGATTCACCTAAATGTCATTTAGCAGAATGTCACCATTGCATGAATGCACTTAAGCAAAGTGAGATGGATGGTAAAAACTTGCCAAACCCTGTAAACTCAGATGTAGTCAAGAGGTACTTTACCTAAAAGAGGAAGGATCAAGGTGAAAACCCGCAAAGGGCGCTTTGAGTCTTTAAAAAAAGAGAGAGAAAACGAGAGGCCAAGGTGAAAACCCGAAAAGGGTGCCTTGAGACCAAAGGGGATTTGAGTTGAAAACCCGAAAAGGGCGACTCAAATTTTGATCAAGATGGGACATGAGGTGATCAGAGTAGTTCAAAATTTTGATCGGGGCATGTGGTGATCTTGTTATGCCTGAATTAACAGGAAAGGGGTTATGCGACGTTTAGGGTATCGACAGAGTGCTGTAGATCTTCTAAACACATGTCTTAAGAAAGTTTGTACAGAGAAGCTCAGGCTGCGATATCTTGGGCACTTAGTTTTCTTACTATTTATATTGAACTTATTGTCCCTAGAATACCTTATTCTTTGCTATCCTTGAAATACTTTATTCTTTTCAAGAAACTTGTTCTCAATCAATTCTTTTCTATATATACATACTTCTCGATAATTTATTCACTTTGAGCTATCTTATTCATATCTAGTGTTATAATCTTTTGCAAGCATGTTGCATTAGAATAGTGATTAATGGACTAATAAAATTTTCACAAGGGAAGTTTTTCATATTACTCTAGAAGTTTCTAAATAATACAGTAATCTAAAACAGGACTATTGTTTAGAATATACCAAGCTTAAATGATGAAATTTCTAAGAAGGAAAAGTCTAAGTTGAGATTATCCCTTCAGATGTTCCTTCAGATTTTGTTGTCAGAAGTATTGATTGAACAAAATGACAAGATGTCATGTTGGTGATAAAGCTTCAATCACTAAGCAATAAAAAGGGGTTTTCTTGGAGAAGCGAATCATTCATTTGTGTATAGGCATCTGGTTTGACACCTTGGGAATGGTGTAAAGGGTCAAAAAGTTTCACATCCTTGAATTGCAATAGGAGAAGATTGAAGAAGACCAGGTTTTTCTACCCTTGGGTTACAGGGGGAGAAAAATGGTACAAATTTTATGTCCTAATGGATTGAACTTTGAAGTTTATAGTGGGGCAATCTGATTAAGTTGTGTTTTGGATGCTGATCGAGCAGGAAGGTGTTATAGCACGTCAGTGATAAGACATTAATAAACTTCGAGCAATGACAACATAGGAGATAAAAAAATGATCATTCTAAAAAAATGACAAAAAAAGAGAAAAAAATGACATTTTGTATTCTTGCAAGCATATTCATACATGCCTAGTTAGGAGCATTTGATTCACTTTGATCATGGCATCCCAATCATTAGGCATAATTAGGTTCATGCAGGTCTTATTCCCCAAAGAATAGACCATTGAAGATTGCAGATCCTGTCTCCCTAAGCAGTAGCGGAGCAGATCGAAGACGGCGAATCATATCTTCCCAAAATAGTGAAGAAGCAGATTTAAGCCATTAATCTTATCTCCCTGAGCAGCAGTGGAGTAGGTTGAAGATTGTAGATCCTGTCTCTCTAAGCAGTAGCGGAGCAGATCAAAAACAGAAAATCTTATCTTCCCAAGATAGTGGAGAAGCAGATTTAAGCCATTAGTCCTATCTCCCTGAGCAGCAGTGGAGTAGGTTGAAGATTGCAGATCTTGTCTCCCTAAGCAGTAGCGGAGCAGATCAAAGACAGCGAATCTTATCTTCCCAAGATAGTGGAGAAGCAAATTTAAGCCATTGGTCCTATCTCCCTGAGTAGAAGTGGAGTAGGATGAAGAATGTAGATACTGTCTCCCTAAGTAGTAGTGGAGCAGATCATGGATCTTATCTTCCCAAGGTAGTAGGGAAGCAAATTTAAGCCCCTCCTATTTCCCTGAGCAACAGTGGAGTAGGTTGAAGATTGTAGATTCTGTCTCCCTAAGCAGTAGCGGAGCAGGTCGAGGACGGCAAATCTTATCTTCCTAAGATAGTAGTGAAGCAGATGTAAGCCACCGGTCCTATCTCCCCTGAAAAAAGGTGGAGTAAGTTGAAGAATGTGAATCTGTCTCCTAGCGGTGAGTGGAGCAGATCATGGATCTTATCTTCCCAAGTGGAGTGGATCGAAGCACCAATTCCTATACCTCTGAAGATGCGGTAGGATGGGATGAGGCTACTTAAAGAAGAGGAACACAAAGGTCCAAGCACGACCGGGCAAAATTGGTCATTTTTAAAGTCTTTGCTCCGTTTCCATTACACGACAAACGAGTAAAGAGGGGCAGCTGTAATAGGCCAATTTTGGCTCAATCCAAAATAAACCAAATAAAGTCCAAATAGTAAATAAAAACCCAATTACCCTAGCCTAATACAAACCCAATACATAACAACAAACCCTAGTCCACAAAAAAATAAAAACAAAAAAGAAAGAAACCCTAAAGCAGAAAAATCAGCAGTCGCCGCTCCGTCTCCAGCCCCGCACGACTCGGAGCCAGCCTCCGCGCGTATTGTTTTCTCCGCACTAGCCGCCACATTCACCTGCAAAGTAGACTAGGAGAGTCCAAAATTAAATACAAACAGTGTAAAAAAAATAGAAAAAATAGGGAATTTTTGGGCTATATAAACACCCAAATCTATGTATTTTTTTTGGACTTAGTAATGAATCAAAAAGAAATCAAGAAAAATCAGTTCAAATATCGATCTTTTTCAAAGGTAGTCTTTTATTTTTTTCCCCGGCTTATTTATTTATTCACTTATTTTTTATTTTTTTTGGATTTTTTTAAAAAAAGAACCGAAAGTAAAAGGGTAAAAATCATACCTTTTCTGCAAGAGAGTTGCCGATTTCGATAAAAATCGGCGTTCCATGGGCTCGGGAACGAAAAAATCAAAAAAATGATGACTTTTCGTTTTCCGGCCACCATGACGACAATGGCTGTGCCGACTTTAAATGACCGCTAAGGTGGCCCAAAGACCGGAGGTTTGGCCGGAAGGAGAGAAAAGGGGAGAGAGTTGAGAGGTTTTTTTGAAGTTTTTTTAAAAAAAATGGGGATCTAAATGAATTTCAAAGCAAAATTTTGGGCTTTATAGAAGGACCAAAACGGCGCCGTTTTGGTGGGATTCAGAATGCTCAAAACGACGCCGTTTCAAGCTTTCCCGTATGTAACCCGACCCGGTCAAAGGGGGATCCGCGTGTTTCTTGTTAATGGGCTATTTACGCCTTTAGTCCTTCCCCATTTTCATTTTGTTCCAATTTAGTTTATTTTACACTCTTTTCTTTATTTTAAAATTGGGCTGCAAGTTTTTTTTGAATTGCGATGTAGTCTCCAACACGCAAATCCTCTGAGGAAATGACACATGTTTACAGGTTGGATTTATTGCTCATCTGGCCCTCGCTTCTTCGCGCGTTTTATAATTTAGTCCTATTTCGATTTTAACCTTTTAATTTATTACAAAATACGCTCCAAATTTCATTATTATTTCAATGTTGTCCTCTGACCAATTTATTTTATTTGTCTTTATTAGTATTATTATTATATCAGCTATTTATGTTATATTTAAGTTTTAATATTTCCTCTATTTATCTATTAATTTTTTTACTTCTATAATCCATAACATTTTTACATAGGCATGATTCGTTTTATTATTACATCCTATATTGTCAATATTATATTTTTATGACGATTTATTCAACCTTTTGCATGCATAATTTTATTCTATTTATATCACCGTCATATATTATTGTTTTATCTTACAATATATTATTTTATTTTTTTAAATCCATTATAATGCATATATTTTGATGTGTTTATTTTGCGGTGTATGTTTTTTCATGTTATATATATATTTTTATGTTTTAAGGATTTCTATGAAAGTTTTATATAATATTGTTTTATATATACATGTAAAAATTATATTAAAATATTTTTATTCTTTAGATATATTACTGATTTGTTTAAACTACTAAATTTGTTTTATACATGAGTTTTCAAAATATTCAGCGTTCGAAATTCTTGAGGAGATTGTGCCCTAACTTACTGGGCTTCAGTTTTTTCGTTGAATTTAAATAGCCGAATATCTTTTTTTTCAATAAATTTGTAAACATTTCAAGATTTAAATTTACTCTCGAGACTTCAAAGGGTTGTGTCCTAACTCACTGGATGTGACATTTTGTTGTCTCGAGACGAGTTTTTTTAATACAAAAGCAAATTATTCATTCAACCTTAAGACATTAAATAAGTAATTTGGTAGCAATTTTGGGCGTTACGAGGGTGCTAATCCTTCCTCGTACGTAACTGACTACCGAACCCGTTTTTTCCTAAAACTCGTAGACCAAAGTTGTTTTCAGGTGATCCAATCACACCTCAATAAAGGATTGGTGGCGACTCCAATTTTCATTTTTAAGTCGAAACTAAATTTTTTTTTGTTTTCGAAAAGCGGTTTCGACAGCTTGGTGACTCCGCTGGGGATGCTAAAGAGTCGAGCCATAAATTGATTAATTTTTGTCTTATGGTCGAAAAATCAAATTTTTTTTTTAAATTATGATTTCCCTTTTGCATTCATTTGTTTTCTTCATGATATACTTGCTCGACTGGTTTAAATATTTGCATATCACATTACATAAGTTTGGTGATTTTACCCCTTTATGTGGGAATGAGAAGCTAGTCCTTCGTGAGGTTTTCACCTCCGTGCAGAATAGTGGACCACTTTCGGAATACATCCGTACCTATGTCTTCGTGAGATTTTCATCTCCGTGCAGCGATAGGGAAATGTATTCCCCTGAACCAAACTCGGTCTATATGAGCCTATAATGGGTGAGAATCGAGGAATCTGTTGGTTTGGGTACCTTTGCTCTAGAAGCCGAAACCTCATATAGTGAACCTTAGGAACTTGCCTTAGGTAGAACTATACCAAACCCTAGTAGATTCCCGAATTGGTACTTTATTATTTCCTATTTGTGTTGAATGTTGTTTTTATACATGATACTAACTGTTGTATATTTTGCTTTGATTGCATAGCATTTGGACTGCATAGCATTTCTTCCTAAAAGGCGTCGATTCCTATTCAGTTACTAGATAGAGAGCTTATCATGGAAAATGAATTTCTTGATAAAGTGGAGGACAATGCGGCTGTCCAAACTTGGTCTGAGATGATACAGTGAGAAAAAGGTGATAGTTTGGCCGAAGGATATGTATCAGAGTTGTGGAATTTCACTCGTATTAGTGTAACCCAGAATACTCTGCAAGAATTAAAAGAAATCTGGGATCAGTGGAATGATGAGGTCAAGCAGCTTTTTTATTCTAGCTAAGGAGATCTGCCTTATCTGCTTGACATAAAGGTGGACAAATACTTGTTTCGTGCCCTTGCCCAGTTTTGGAATCCTGCTTACAGTTGTTTCACTTTTGAGGAAGGTGATTTGGTACCTACAGTGGAGGAGTACATGGCTTTACTTCATTGCTCGAAGATTCAAGCAGATAAAGTTTACTCGAGAGCTGCCAATGTCCCAACCTTTTTGAAGAAATTGGTGAATATCACTGGAATGAGCGAGCAATGGGTTGCAGCGCGGATCAAGCAGAAGGGGGATAGCAAATGTATTCCTCGGAAAAATTTGAGGGATTTGATTCTAGCACACCCAGATGTGAAGAAGAAAGTAAATGTCTTTACCTTGAGTGTTTATGGCCTAGTTGTGTTTCCTAAAGCCCTAGGGCACGTTGATGAAGCAGTCACTGATCTCTTTGACCGACTTAATAAGAGGGTTACACCAGTCCCGACAATTTTGGCAGAAACCTTTAGATCGTTGAACGAATGCCGAAGAGTATGTGAGGGTAGATTCATTGGATGTGCGCAGCTCCTTTTAGCATGGTTCCATAGTCACTTTTAGAAAGTTGATAAAGTTTCTTATCGGGTCTTCTCCAAAAATTATTCACCTTTGAAGGAGATAGTGGCTATACCGAGGTGAGATAATATCTCAGAAGGAAAATGGATGGAAATTTTTTAGAATCTTCGAGAAGAGGATATCGAATGGAGAGCTCCTTGGATGCTTCCAGATGAGATCTTATATAGATGCGGTAATTTTGATTAGGTTCCACTACTTGGGATTTAGGGAGCTATTGGCTATGCATCGTTGCTGGTGCTAAGACAGTATAGGTCAAAGTAGTTCATACCTGCAACTCAGGGGCTAGCTCAGTGTGAATTTTCATATAAAGATGATGGTTACAAGAAGAAGATTCGAGAGATGTCCAGTGCCTGGAATCAGACTCGACAGATGAAGAGCTTGGCAGTAGGTCCGATAGTGACCCCTGAATATATCGAGTGGTGGGGTAGAAGGATTAATGATAACATTTCAGGGAAAAGTCAGGGAGACAGTCAGCCTACACAAAAACATCTGCAAGTTGTTCCCTCCGAGTTAGAGATTATAAAACAGGATTTTAAAAGAAAGAATGCAGAGTTAGAAAAGAAGATAGAACAAATGGAAGAAGAGAAGATGAATTTGAGACTTGACATGGATGTTCAAAAACTAGAATCTGAGAAATTAAGAAAAGGGAAGAATAAGGCTGAGGGCGATTTGGATAGTTTGAAAACGGACTATAAGAGGTTGCGTTGTTCGATGAAAGCTACTGGGCTGGGGAAAACTTCAGAGCAGTGGTGTCAGGAAATTCAGGAGGAAAAGATCAAGGCCGATAGATGGGAAAGGTAGTTCCAAGAGCCCCAGATGCAAAATGAGACCTTAAAGAAGAGCTTGTCAGAAAGTCAAAATGAAAAGGGTGAGCTAAAAGCTAGAGTGGCCAAGCTTGAAAAAATTCTGTCTCAGTATCGAAACCGTAATTCTGTAATGGAGCTAAGAGCAAGCGTAGACAAGATTGAGCAAATGAAAAGAGGAGTGGAAGAATTGGAAATGGCATTACAAAATTATGAAATGCGGATTGAATCCCTTTAAGCCAGTGAAGAGCGTCAAAAGAACAGCTCCTTTATTGTCAGAACCAAGTCAAAAACAGAGATCATATTATGGGGGAGGCTGTGACTCAGATTCGAGAAGTAGCAGATTATCTACAAACTTTGGCAGTACAAGCTGATATACTAAATGTAAAGTACGAGCTAGAATCAGACCGGGGGCACGAGTTAGCTTCGCTGCTTAGGAAAATTAAAGCTTTGAGTGTTAGGGCTAGGTCATATATGTAATTTGTTTTATGTAAAGATTTTTATTTTCTAGTAAAGTTTTCTAAATGGAATTGAATTTAATTGACGCCTTTTTGCATTCACTTCATGCATTTGCATTACATTACATCACATCATATGCATTAAAATCCACCAAAAGGTCCTAATTAGTTAAAATTATTTCAGTTTACTTGGCAACCAGCAAAAAACCTGTCAGCTAAACATCGTTACGGTACCCGAGCTAAGACGAAAGACATGGACCAAAGGTTAGAAAAACTCGAATAATTACAAAGGGAGATGCAAGACCGGCTGCAAGCGCAAATGCAAGAGCGGTTGGATAAGATCCAACAGGAGAGGACAAACAAAATACTAGAGTCCCAAAAAAGCATGATGACCGAGTTGACCCAATTATTGACTGGGGGAAAAGATAAAGGGAAAGGCCCCATGACCAACCCCAGTGAGGATAATGATGAGCCGCTATATCCTCCAGGTTTTACTCCACCTAAGCTACAGGTCCAAGCTGAGATGCACCCACGGAGACCATCCGTCACAATTAGGCCTCAGGCTGATGACTCGATGCCAGTGAACTTTCAAACTGGATCAGGTTCAAATCCAGGAAATAACCCAGCTAATCTAGTGATTCCCGATTTTGATGAAGTAACGGAAAAGGAAAAGACTAAGGTAGAATTACCAAAACAGCTAGAGGAAATGTGTAGATGGTTGGAGGAAAAATTCAAAGCGATGTAAGGTGTTGATAGTCATTAGGGAATTGACGCTAAAGATCTGAGCTTGGTTCCAGATTTAGTTCTTCCGCACAAGTTCAAAATTCCAGAATTTGAAAAGTACAATGGGACCAGTTGCCCTGAAGCTCACATCACCATGTTCTGCAGACGAATGGCTGGATATGTCAACAATGACCAGCTACTAATACACTGTTTCCAGGACAACTTAGTGGGAGCAGCGTCCAAGTGGTATAACCAATTAAGCTGTACCAGGATTAGTTCGTGGAGGGACCTAGCACAAGCATTCATGAAGTAATATAATCATGTCACAGATATGACTCCTGATAGAATTACTTTACAAAACATGGAGAAGAAGCCTAGTGAGAGTTTTAGGCAATATGGGCAGAGATGGAGGGAGGTTGCCATCCAAGTTTAGCCACCGCTCCTAGAGAAGGAAACCACGATGCTCTTTATTAATACGTTAAAAGCCCCATTCATCACACACATGCTGAGGAGCGCCATAAAGAGCTTTTCAGATATAGTTATGAATGGCGAGATGATTGAGAATACCATAAGATGTGGAAAGATAGATGCTGGAGAAAGTAACAAAAGGTCGGTCCTGAGAAAGAAAGAAAATGAGGTGAACAACACGAGTACATACAACAAAGGTTACTCGAAGTCGATCACGGTAAATTAGCCAGGAAAGGGGGTTGCCAATCAGCAAGGCTCATTAAGGCAGGAATCAGGTACAAGACAAAACAATGAGAGGCCCCAGTTCACATCGATTCCAATGTCGTATAAGGAGCTATATCAAAGGTTGTTCGATGCACACGTCGTCTCCCCTTACTATTTAAAGCCCTTGTAGCCTCCATACCCTAAATGGTATGATGCAAATGCACAGTTCGATTATCATGCAGGAATTACGGGGCATTCCACAGAAAATTGCACCTCTTTTAAGAAACTAGTTGAAAGGTTTATCAACATGGGTATTGTCAAATTTGACGATTCATCCAATACAGAAAATCCGCTACCCAATCACACTGATAATGGGGTGAATACGATGTATGAAGAAGTATTGGGAAGTGTTCAAATCAATGCCATAGACCTGGCTGAAAGAATGATCTTGTTAGGAATTCGCCCTTACGAACCTAGGAGCGAGCTAAATAATTGGACTGCGGAAGAAATCTCTGTAGTCTTTAGAGCTTTTTTAGAGTAATGTTCAGAACATTCTTGTCCTTTTTAGCCTAAAAATAATAAGAATTCCTTTGTGAAATAGGCTGATGTCTGAACGTTATCATTCTAATAAAATGCATTTTTGCACTCACTTCAAGCAAGTATTCTTTTATTCTTTCATTTGTTTGAGACTGTCTTCCAAATCATTCTTTCATTACATTTATAATCATATTGTACAAATAATCATTCATAAATTCATATATTCTTTGTATATTTTTTTGTACCCACCGTAGGTCCCCAGATATCCATGACATGAATGACGCTGCTACAAACTCAGAATTTCCTTTCGAACAAGACATGTTTTAGAGAGATCGCATGACTTGGAAGATGACCTAGACTGTGGTTTATCTTCGGACTTGTTGAGGATGGTAGAACAGGAAGAGGAACAAATCCTACCTCACAAGGAGTCAATAGAAATTGTGAGCTTGGAGGAGGGAAAAAAGGTGAATATTGGAACTGATATTACCACAAAGGCGAGGCGAGACCTCATTGAGTTACTCTAGGAATTTAAATATATCTTCGCATGGTCATACCGAGATATGCCAGGATTAAGCACTGACATCGTAGTGCATCGCCTTCCTATAAGAGAGGATTGCAAGCCAATACAGCAGAAACTTTGAAGGATGATGCCTGATATGGTGCTAAAAATAAAAGAAGAATTCAAAAAACAATTTGATGCTGGGTTCTTACAGCCGATCAAGTACTCTGAATGGGTAGCCAATATTGTCCCAGTCCCTAAAAAACATGGGAAAGTTCGAATGTGCGTGGATTACAGGGACCTGAACATGGCCAGCCCAAAAGATAATTTTCCATTGCCTCATGTTGACACTCTGGTGGATAATACAGCAGGCTACTCTCTGTTCTCCTTTATGGACGGGTTCTCTGGATACAATCAGATTAAGATGCATCCTGAAGATATGGGAAAGACCACATTCATCACCTTGTGGAGTACATTTTGTTATAAGGTGATGCCGTTTGGTTTAAAGAATGCTGGGGCAACATATCAAAGAGTCATGGTAGCCTTGTTCCATGACATGATGCAAAAAGAAATAGAGGTTTACGTTGACGATATGATTGTAAAATCCAGAATGGAGGAGGAACATGTACAGGTCCTGAGAAAGTTCCAGCTCAAGCTTAATCTAACGAAATGCACCTTCAGAGCTAGGTCAGGAAAACTGTTGGGTTTTATAGTCAGTAAAAAATTCACTGATTGTGAAATGAGATACTCGCCAGTTGAGAAATTGTGTTGTGCCTTAATCTGGACAACCCGGAGACTGAGGCAGTACATGTTGTACCATAAGACCTGGCTGATTTCAAAATTAAATCCTTTAAAGTATATGATGGAGGCGACTGCTTTGAATGGGAGAATGGCCAGATGGTAGATTTTACTTTCTGAATTTGATATAGTCTATGTGAGTCAGAAGGCCGTGAAAGGGAGTGCAATAGCTGACTTTCAAAATATTCGGCGTTCGAAATTCTTGAGGAGATTGTGCCCTAACTTATTGGGCTTCAGTTTTTTCGTTGAATTTAAATAGCCGAATATCTTTTTTTCAATAAATTTGTAAACATTTCAAGATTTAAATTTACTCTCGAGACTTCAAAGGGTTGTGTCCTAACTCACTGGATGTGACATTTTGTTGTCTCGAGACGAGTTTTTTTAAAACAAAAGCAAATTATTCATTCGACCTTAAGACATTAAGTAATTTGGTACCAATTTTGGGCGTTACGAGGGTGCTAATCCTTCCTTGTACGTAGCTGACTCCCGAACCAGTTTTTTCCTAAAACTCGTAGACCAAAGTCGTTTTCAGGTGATCCAATCACACCTCAATAAAGGATTGGTGGCGACTCCAATTTTCATTTTTAAGTCGAAACTAATTTTTTTTTTGTTTTCGAAAAGCGGTTTCGACATATGTAAAAATAACTTTTCCAGAAAATATTTTCAGGAAATCTGCCAAACAACAGAAAATTTACACAGATTCAATCAAACACCGTAAAATATTTTTCAAGAAATCATTTTACAAAAAGTAAAACATTTTCCGAAATCATTTTACGGAAAATATTTTACCGGTAATCAAACGGATCCAAAGTTTATAAAAAATTAAAAATCATTTCATTAAAAGTTTAATCATAACTGACTCTTTTAATCATATAGTTGTTGTTAACTCATTTAATTTTTATATAATGTAATTTTATATAATATAATTTTATTTGATTTTTATTTATTTAATAGTTTTATTGATTTATTAAAATGTTGATTAAATTTGTTGTTATATAATTTTATAGGTTGTTTGAGCATAAACTACTCGGGTATGTATCTATTTTTATTTTTTTAATTTGTATGTTTTTAAGATAGTTTATATTATTTTTAATTATATTATTATTGTAATCGACATAAATTTTTTTATTGTAGGTAAATTATGAGAAATTATTAGATATTTATTTACCGTGTTTTGTTTTTGAAATTTGAAATATTTTATTGTATTTTTGAAACAAATTAAATGAATTCATTTTTTTAATTTGATTTGCGACAAATGGGTTCTTTGATTAATAATAATAATCACATATCAAGTACTATTAATGAGATGGTAATAAAATTTTTATTTGATACTCATGTTATTTGTTAAATTAAATTATATTGTATTAACTATTTTACTAATTTAATAATGTCAAGGTCCGTACCGCGTATTGAGGGGCCGTGTTAATAGTGTAGGGTTTCTGCCAGATGAACGCCTAATACCATACTTAGAGTTAGTCGAGTTCAGATTAGCGACATTGATCCAGACTTTTGATCTGCGATACGACTTGATTTCTGCTTTAGTCGAGCGATGGCGTCCTGAGACCCATACATTTCATTTGCCGTGCGAAGAGTGTACCGTCACTCTAGAGGATGTTGCATTACAGCTCGGGCTTCCCATCGACAGGAATGCGGTCACGGGTGTAAGTTCAATCTCTAGGCCGACTACCCTTTGCTATAAATTACTTGGACGCTCGCCAAGTGAGGGGAAATTTACCAGTTTGAGATTTTCATGGCTAAAGGCCAATTTTGAGCATTTGCCGAGTACTGCCAATGAATGGGAGGTGATGCTGGCCGTTCGAGCTTACATTATGCACTTTATAAGGGGTGTACTCATGCCGGATGCAAACGGCGGTAAGGTCCACTTGATATACTTACCCCTATTATCCAATTTGCATAACACTCGTTCATACTGATTGGGGTTCGCAGATTTTAGCCATGTCAGATCGCGAACTTTGTCAGACGACGGTTGGGGTCTCTGATTTTAGCCATCTCGTATCGCAAACTTTGTTGGATGACAGTTAGGGGTCCACAGTTTTAGCCATGCAGTTTTAGCACGGGGAACTCGTTTTTCCATGCACGCAATGTGCGTTCGATGGTGTACACTTCATCGATAAATAGTTCTACATTGAGCCCAACTTTAGCACAAGCTTCCACGACATGTGCACATGGATAATGAAGTGTTTGAAACCTCCTACAGTCACACCGTTTGTTTCAGAGATCAACTCCGTAGGACCTAGGTGGTATACCAGGTCGACGACCATGGTCTCTGTAACTCGAAACGTTTCATTACGTCATGAATATACTTCTACTGTTATCGACCTCGCCATCCGACGGTTTGCAACCATTGCATCCCTAACATCTTCGACAAAGACGTGTCCCGCCTCCACCTGGTTGACTTGTTGCTGACTCATTCTTGGCATCAAGGTAGCCAACCTGTAGAATGTAACCGAGAAGACAGATGAAATCGAAAGATTTCGTGTTTTTAATAATAAAAACGTTGATCCCCTCCACCAAGTTTGTGGTCATTTGACCATAACGAAAGCCCTCGTCAAAATTTTGAGCCCATTACCACGGCTCCATGGTACCCAACCACTGTCGGAAAGATGTGTTGGTTTGACCCACCATGTCACTCTCAAGTTGAGACATTCTTTGGCAAAAAAATGTGTGGCTCTAGCTCGTGCGCTGCATATGTATTAAGAAAATATAAGTTACAGTATTGTTCTAAAACATTAAAACTTATATTGAAAAGATAAGGTAATTCTTTACCCATTCTGACAATTTGTCTCTTCCAGTCTACATTCTTATAATCTCACTAGAAGTTAGCCGCAATGTACCGGATGTAGTAAACGGATCTCCATGGTACACCGGAACGCCTAATGGCTACAATTAATCCTTTCCCTCTATCGGAGATGATGGAAATATTATCGTTGCTAATAACATACCTCCGCAGGTTGGTAAGGAAGAACTCCCACGATTTCATGTTCTCCTTATCGACGATGGAAAATGCTATCAGGAGCACGTTCCTGTTGCCGTCTTGAGCAATCGCAAGAAGAGGATCTGTGTGTATTTTCCATAAAGCCAGGATCTGTGTGTATTTTCCATAAAGCCAGGTTCCATCTACTTGCACAAATGATTTGCAGTGAGGAAATACGCGCACACATGGATCAAACGTCCAAAATATCCAATGGAAAATTCTTTTTCTCGATTGTAGTTGGTCATCCGGCCCGTAATAAGGTCGTGTCTGCAACTCAATGATAGTCCTCGGCACGTGTTCCTTCATAGCGGCTATCCATCCTTGTAACTCATTGTAAGATGCATCAAAATCTTCGTACAATTGCTCTATTTCCATCTGTTTAGCTATCCATGCCTTCCTGTATGATACTCGGTACTGGAATCGTGCTTGTATTTCGGAAATCAGTGCTGAAACTTTAATGGTCGGCATGTCTTTCACCATTGGCATGATGCACGTACAGATAGTTTTGGAGTCAAGTTTTCGATGATCTTCTATCATACGTGTTGAAGTGCATATGTGAGGCCCAACAAATTTTCGTATCTCCCACATCTGCGACTTCTGGATAAATGCAGATCGTATCCGCCAATTGCAGCCTTCTGCCGGCCTCCAACACTCTCCAATATATAATGTTGGTTTAGACACGACGACTTTGTAGTCTACTAATATATTCATGCTATACCGCTTAATAGCAAATATGCATTCTTCCTTACTTTCGAATCTCTGGCCCACGAACAACTCCTCTGGATCAGAATATAGGGCCATCCGGTGAGCAGGTAGAATTTTAGGGTACTCCAAAAACTCAGCTACCCGCGCTGCATCGGGGTTTATCCGAGACATGTGTGCCCCAGGATTATTGTGTATCATAATACCACGAATCTGGTTTCCGACTGAAGATGCGTTAACATTTCCATCCTCATTCACGCCTTCGTCGTCAATATCATCTGGGACCTCATCCACGTCGGGATCACTCTCACTATCAACTTCGTGATCAACAGGATCATTACTATAGTATACATCATCACCAACCACATCAGTCTCGGGTGCAACATTAAGATCAATATTGATCTCGTGTATAGTTGATTGACTATCAACATATGATATCAGAACCACCATACACGGCTCTTGAACTCCATCTTCTTCACCTAATGGAGTGGGATCTTCAGTTGCCTCCACACCAGCTAACTCAGAAAATAATTGAATTGGTGTATTTTGGTTGCTTTGAGTCCCACAATAAAGAGCGACCATTGTCTTCACGTCTTCATCGTCTACAAGTTCCATTTCGGTAAATTTTATTGGATCCGTTGAAACTGAAAACTTGTAAAAAATTTTTGATATCTTTCTCCCACAACGTCTATAAATTTTTCACTAATTTTTTCCTTCATATCATCAAACGAGATATTTCTATTAAATCACATTGCTACTTGTTTGCGACATTCAAATATACATCACACGGTTGTTGTCAAAATTTCTCTATCGAAATAAACGCATACAAAAAACTGATTCTCCATATTCAATACTAGATCTATTAAAAAAATTTCAAAATTCTTAAAATAGTTTCAAAATGAAAAAAAATTACATAAAATTTTTAATGCAAAATTTTTCATTCAAAAGCTAACAAAATTAATAACCTAACAAAATAACTTTCAAATAATAAAATTACTAACAAGACTCTACATTCTAGTTAAAAAGAAATAAACCAAAATACTTTATCCTTCTTCTTGCTTTCCTTTCTTTTTTTCTTCTCCCTATCTTCCTATTTCCGTTCTGCTAAATTTTGTGTATGTTCCTCTGTTAAAATTTATGTCTGTGCTCATTTGATTTTCGGGGGTATATATAGGGAAAAAAATAAGCGTGACTAGTCGCTTTGTCGATAGGCTACACCATTGGCGCCTCGAGATAGGCGCAACTAGTCGCATACAGTATCTATACCCGGGTCATATACTGATCCGAGAAAAAATTAATAATATTTTATTAAAAGAAAAAATTTAATATAAAAATTTATTGGCGTCTATTAGATAGGTGCCATTAAAAAATATACCATTTCGATAATTAATCTATCGACAACCTATTTCAAGATTTAATTTTTTAATTTATTCGGTAAAAAACCTAAATATAACACTTAAAAGTTTTTAAATAAGAATTTATCTGTAAAAATTCTATGCAACTCGAGCAAAAAAAAAAAAAAAATTTGCATAGGATAGGCTCATCGTATTTCATTTCTTGTACCTAAAGTAGCAAAATTAAATTGTAATTCAAAAGAAAAGTTAAAATACAATTTTATTGTTGTATTAATCCATAACTTTAAAGAGACCAAATCCCAGTTTTACTATTTTCAGGCTAAAGCTTCTCTCTGCCTATTTGAGAAAGAAAATTATTTTTCTTAAGGATTTTTCCTGATTGGGACTTTGTATAAATAATTTAAAATTCAAGCAGGCTAGATTATAATTATTATTTTAATAAAAAAATTAATTAAATTTAGTTATCAATATATCAATATCAATGTAAAAATAAAATTTCACTATATTTTATTATTTTTAAATAAAACATATTTACGGATCAACCTTTAATTTGGACCAGCTTAACTAAAAATCCAGACTGAAACCCGGCCCGAGCCACTAATGATAAAACCTTGGAAAAACCCAGATTCATTATTGGCTTTCTCTGCAAAATCATTCATGTCACACTTTTTTTCATCTACCCCCTACCGCTTCAACTTCATCCACATGGCTGCCTGTCAATGGCTTACTTTCTTAAAGGTTTGGTTTCTTTCATCTTTTCCCTGCTTTCATTCACTCACTCACTTCAAATCATCCCCAAAAGATTAGCGAAAACCAAAAGCAAAAAGGAAGCCATTGTCGATAGCTTTGAATTTGCAGAGTTTGGTAGATAAGGATATTCCTCTGGACCTGGCATGGCGCATTCATCGCCATTGAAGTATATTTTCCTAGGGAAAGCCCAACCTTGCTTGAACGTGAATGTACTCATGTCTTTCCTAAGAATCAATTCTGATTGGACGTTTCCATCAGCTCCGGCTTCCTTTAATACGTCATTGTAGAACTTCAAGCCATAGAACATACCAGTGTCATCTGCATGTTCAAAGTTAGTCCATGGTTAGCCCACTTGTCGACTGCCTAGGGAAATTCAAATCAAAGACAAGGACTTACTTGTGTATTTGTAAGGAAGGAGGGGTTTATATTCGAAACTGAAAACTTGGGTGATGTTGTCGAGGTTAGGATGTTGAGCCACAAGTGTCCACTGCGTGTAGTTCATGGCGTAGTTGAAATTAGTGACCGTCATCTTCACTCGCCAATACTCCTTGTAATTCAGCTTCACATGCCAATGCACTCGGATGGGGCACATATGGTTGGTACACCTTATCATCGCATTCGAATTTCTACTCCTTGTTCTGTTCTTGCCAACTACACTTTCTATCTCTGCATCACCCCTGCAATTTGTAGACTAATGTCATTAGGGATGATGATATATAGTGAAATCCCATAGTTAAAAACATTTTCGTGTGGGATCAGAAAGAAGGTTTACGAGATGCAATTATTGTTGTTTTGACAGCCACAAGAACATGATGGACAAGGTGTGATTGTGGAGTTGTAAAATGAAGACATCGAGACACAACAACTCGGATATCGTGATGCCAGAATCTGATTATACGTGCATGTCACATTCCATGTCACTGCAGCACAAATTACAACACATAACTTATGTCGGGTGTAAGTATATCTGTTTTAAGTGCAAATTATCAAAAACTTACTCAATGCTTGAGTTTTTCGTCGACCATCAGGGGTGAGGAAAACAGTGGACGGCACCTTTTTAGCTCCGCTGCATGTGTAACCCAGACCAGGACCAAGCAAAGTGAAGTTCAACGGCAGGTTCACTGTTTTATTGGAAGTCCCGGCACGGCCAACACTCACCTGAAAGGACGAAACCGCGGTGGAGGAGTCTTGGCCCCATGACGACACGACGCCACCTTTGCAACAATTGGCTATCTGTTGGTTATATGGGACGCCGGGGAGCAAGTCCACGACCGTGGGGTTTTTCTTACAGCAGTGTGGGACGTTTCCTTTGAACTTTGAACAATCTCCTTGTTCAGTGGCTTGGGCTCCCACCATTGACCAGATCACTTCTTTCTTAGCCCAAACCCAGCCTAGGGTCCAGCCGGGGCTCATTATGTGCCGATACATTTGGAAGTTGGTCATTGTTACAACTGCCTGCATACCAGATATGATATATAAGCTTGCATTTCTATTTCTTCAACTATCCCACACTCAAAAGTTATATTTACTATAAAAATGAATATTGAAAATTTTAGTATGGGATCTTATATCCAAACCAAATTTGAGTAACATAAGTGAAAAGCATTGTTTATGGTATAAAGAAAGTTTGGAATATAGTATTTGGAACCTACCTTTTAAAAATGATTACATGAACAGTCTAATTTAAGTTTGAGTTTAATAAAAGAAACTTTATAATTACTAAATCGAAGTAATATTTGCATATGGGTATTAGGATATTGACCTGGATCGAAGCTAGAAGTTCGGTATTGTGGGGTTAAAATAAAATTTTAAAAGTTTGGAGTCAAAGGATTAAAAAAAGTTAAATTGAATATTCTATAATTAGACTGGATTAAAATTGTTATTACTCTGGATTAAGCCCCTGCCAACCCTTAGCTAGGCTCTTATTTGAGGTAACTTTCAATTATAAGAAAAAACTTGAAAAAGTTTAAATATATTAGTGATGGATACATATCAATATTTAACATTTTGATCAATATAAATGGAAATCATTGTTTTTGGTATAAAGGAAGTCGTAGTTTTGACCAAATTTATTGAAAATTTATCTTTTAAGGTGATTACGTGAACCAATTAATTAATTTTGAGTTTAATGAAAAAAATATGAGTATAATAAGTGAAATTAAGTTATACTTACAACGTAACCATCCGGAGTCCAGGACATAACGTCCCATTTAATTGTTATATTTCCGTTAGGATCTAACGGATCATATGCTCCTACAACAAAAGTAGAAAAGGGAAAGGAAATTATTAGCAAGAAAACTTAATTAACTAAAACACGAAAATGATTATAGCAACTGACCTGCTTGAGAAATGATTATAGCAAAGAAAGCAACCATTGGCAGAGGGTAGGCAAATTTGTAGAACATCATTGTGCAATATCAAGAGGTAGTACTCCTTCTGTCTGTAAACAATGATACTCCTATGGGTTTATATCTATTCCCCCAACAAACAAGAATTGTTTACGACAGCCTCAACTACTGGTTTTGTTGTATATATGTGTGAGTATGACTTGGAACTTTTTTCAGACATATTCTGAGCACAATCTTCTAACTGCCGATATTCGTCAAATACAGAAACATCTTAAACTCGATTTAATCACCTACCAAACAAATGATTTCCATTTAAAATTAATTAAATTGGTGGGTGTGTGAGAGCTTGCAGTTATTGAAGTCAACTCACCTAGTGATAATGACTACTCAACTGTTTCACAATTAATAATATTATAATGATAGATTGTAAAAGGGATAGGGAAATGGCAACAACAAAATTTTTAGTTTTGAATATGCAACATATGTGATAGTTTAAATGGAATAATTGAGTTATTCAGACAAGGATTTTCCAACTTCCCATTTTGTTTTGTGTTTTAATATGGATGTTAGATGAAAGCTTTGCTTATGCTAACTCTGTTTAAAAAAAAAAAAAAAAGTAAAATCAGCTTTGAGATTTTATGCTAACATGACGTGCCAAGTTTCCTAGTATAATTAATTATGGCATAAAACAACAATTTGATTATTGAACTATTCAAAAAATTTGTATTTAATATTAAAATCAATTTTATCCCATTACCTGCACCGATTAAAAGCTTTCTGACCTTTTCTCTTCTATATTTCACATTTTTTTTATGAAACTTAGATCTAAAATATATTCTCTTACTCATCGATGGATATTGATCTACCATACTGGCCATCGAATAATCGCTTGGAGCTCACTGGTGATTAAAAAAAGAAAAACTCAACAACTCAATGACTTAAATAAAAAACTTTGAATAATTTAATAACTTAAATGAAAACTTTCAAATAGTTCAAAGATTAAATTGTAACTTTTTTAATTAACTAACCAAAATTAAACTTACCCATAGTTTAATGACTAATAGTGTAATTTACCCTAAAATTTAAGCAGTTTAGTAAGATTTATATCACAAGCTCATATAAAACTTGTTTGATAATTTTGCTTTAGTTATGCATCTAAATAGCGAGTGTCGAATATTAAACTTGATTTGATGAACGTTGCAAACAGAAATGTTGATAATTTTGTTCATCAAAACATTTTTAATTCGAGAAATGTTGATAATTTTGTTCATCAAAACATTTTTAATTCGAGAAACATAATCAAACAATTTTTTTTTTCGATTACAAAATAACTTGTAAAAGTCTAGGTGAAACTTAACCGAGGGGTGGGGTGGGGAATCCTGTTAGCAGCTGCTGAACTTTCTCATCATGCTTCCATCTATGTTACTCCGACTATTTGGACATCTCGAGAACTGTGCAGCTTTCAGCAACATTGAACTTGTCTTCCATTGCAAGTCCAATCATTTAGTTCCAGGCCAGCAAATTCAGAGAATGGAAGAATGTTAGATAAACAAAACACTTGGTTCAAATGTCAAAGATATATGATCATAATGTCATTCAACTCGAGCATCTTTACTTACCTTAATCTGTACTTAAATGATTCGGAGGCAGGTCTCATTTTCATTGTCTTCTTGCATAGATTGTCTTTGATGTTCCACTCGCTGAAGCTGCGATGAAAGCTGAAGCAAGTTGATCGTTGGTCCATCTTTGCATGATAGTCCATCAGTGATATTGAAGTTGGCAGCTTCACTACTATCAGATATCAGTATAGCACCCATGTTACTGCCTTCGGTTGAATTGATCCCTGATGAAGAGATCGTATTCAACACTCTGTCGAGCTTTTCCGAGACTTGAGTCATGTGATGGTTATGGTAGCCTGGAATAACCAGGGAACGGGCCATGGGAATTCCTGATGAGTGGCTTGAAGAGCTGTGTGATTGAGATGACAGAAGAGAGAGAGCACAAACAGAATCCGAAATCCCAGATAATCCCTGAATGCTCAATGCTGCATCGAAAACATTGATGTCTTCACTTGCTGACGAGGAGGTGCCTTGGAACAAAGGCCGTGATCCGGAATAAGTCCCATCAAAACCATGAGGATATCGTGCATTGTTCTCACCTAAAATGCCTCCAGTGACTGCACTAGGTCCATTATGGAAATAGGGAAAATGTTTCTCAAAATGCCCCCCGTTCTTGACAGGTATGGCAGAAAGAGGGCTAAAATCCGTCCCATCTTCAACTTTTATCCGTTTGCCCCATTCGTTTGTTACATATTTCTCAGGATGCAAAAGGCCACTAGTTCGAACATTTTGGCAAATAAAGGATGTATTTGTCAGCATAGTCCCTTGAAATCTGCCACCAGCGAAGCCTGCGCAATGTTGGGAGCATTTACGAGATGTAAAACATAAAAGTCACGGATATTTATGAATATTACTAAAGTAAACTTAGTTGCTTTTTTTAAACTTTTGGCGCCTCTGACTTCTTGTCTTACCTGCAAGGCAACCATTACTTTTGATTTTTCATTTTTCGTGTTCACCTATGTCTAACACATATTTGGACATGATTGTGGTGATATAACCCTCCAAATACATGGAAAATTTTAGAAAAGTTGAACATATAGGTGTAGGACACATGCAAATTTGACACTCACAGCGCTGTAGGGAGGGTGGTAGGCTGAGGTCCCGCCTCCCATCTTCTTCATATTTTCTTCAATTTTTGTTTTTTATAATTTAGTATTTTTATACTTTAGAAAAGGTAAAAAAAAAAAAAAATTTTGATCCCCCCAAAAATTATAATTATAATTATAATTTGATTTCTTTTCTTTTTATCTCAACCAGCCCAATTTAAAATTCTTGACTTCGTTCCAAGACACTCTAACCTGAGTCCGAGTATCATAGACTACATGAATACTGCTTAGTGTTTTAAAGTGATATGTCTAGCTAATATGGCTAATCTCTAAACTACCAGTAAAAGTAAACTCTAGAACCATAAATTCTGACAAGCTACGAAAGGTAATGTCAAGCAATCTCAGACCATTAAAACTGTCAAATGTCAATACATGTTAATCATCATATGGCTTGTACAAAAGGAATCGGTGAAACAGAATTAGAATGAAGCTTATAAAGCTAAAGCACAACTTCTTTGCATCTTTATGCACCTCTGTATTATCATGAAACAGAAGGTCAACGCAGCTACCATGTCATCACATATATCATCCCCCTAGTAACTGACTATGTATTCGGACTAGGACGTGGGTATCGGAGACATGTATGTGTTTAATAGGAATATGTTCTATATTTTTCTAAGACTTTATTTGGAGGGTCCTTGGACGGCCATGTCTCCAGAAATGTGTCAGACACAGATGACAAACAAGGGTACTTCAAGTAAAATGAAGAGTCGGAACAACATAGGCTGTGGAAATGTGCCAATCTAGTTGCAAATTATTCAAGCTAACATTTGAGTCTGCGCATGCATGATTGAACTCAAGCTTGACCCTGAGCTTGAGTTTGAATGGATTCACATTGCAAGATCTGAGCTGAACTTAAGCTTTGAAAATCTTTCAAAGTGATCTTAATCCTCAGGTGATTAGCTTGTTCAGACTTGAAACAAACATGAATCTCAAAGGTTCCTAGCAGTTGTCCATCCTCCTAGTTTAAAGTTTGGAATAAAAGAAAAAGTTACCGAGAACTGGGTGAAAATGTATGGTGTCTCCTTAATAATTCAATGAAAAACCACTCAGATATTGAGCATACATCTCTCAAAAGGCACTAAGAGGCAACATCTCAAGATACTATGGCATGGACTCACAACCTGAATTGAGAAACCTTAAGCAATGGTCCCTTGTAGATGAGTTAAGCATACACCCAAGTTGAATATAATTTACTGATAATGCTGGAATGAAGCTCTGAAGGCTCACATATGCCTTCTAAATCCAGTAAGCATGCAAATTTGCAGGTTGATATAGGGGTTTGAGACAAGAAATGGATGTTCATACATATCAGTTTATATGGAAAGTGAAGGCTTCATTTCACTTTAACTTTTCCTTGCATGGAAATACAGGAAATGAATATTTGAAGATATACACACATCAATAAAAGAGGAATCCAATTTAGAGAATGTTAATGCGATCATAAATGGTAATGTCAACAAACTCAATGTTTACTATACAAAGAAGTCAAAACATTTAAATATTTCAAGTGTTTTTGAACTAAAGTATGAATCAAGAAATAAAAGCAATTGATGTTTTATATTTAGGAAACAAGATAAGCAAATCATTGTATTTTTGGAAAAGCTTTCTACCAATTCAAGTAATCTATTGCCATTTAGCTTAGCAAACAAAACTTATATTTTCATGTTAATATTCTGCCAAGGAAGTAAAAAAATTGCAGGTCACATATCGACACGTTATTATATGAATGACTGAAATCAGGTATGATATGGGTTTATTACCATTATATGGCTGAAGTAACCTTCCGGTTCTCCCGTATCGAATACCAACTTGAGGCTTTCTCCGCCGCTCATTGTGGCCAGCTAGGCGTTTACGGCAACTGCGCTTTCCATCATCAAATTCAGCCAGCAAATGAAACCTGGATGGTGAAACACACTAAGACATATTATAGCAGGAATGAGGCTCAAGTATGGTAATTGAGCCAAGTTCTACGATGACAAAAATGACTTTCACCCATTTATTGACACTCAAAATCAGGCAACCTTTCAAAATGGTAGATTTTATCTTTTCCCTGAAAAACAACAGGACCTGATAATTAAGATGAATCAACAATGTAAATAGGTTTATGCCAGCAATCCATCCGCAGAGGTTACAGCCTTGAAAGTGAAAAGGTTCATTATACAACCCTCAAAAACAAGATTTGCAACATGAAACGAAAAACCTGGAAAACAATCCAATCTTAGTTAACTATATGAAAGATGGAACAAGACAACCGGAACACTTCCAAGGTCCCAGATAAACTTTTCTACTAATGAGAAAACACAGGAAAAGCTGAAAAGGGATAAAAAGAAAACTGTGAACATTACCATAATTTACACAAATATAAAGACTGCAAAAGGGCTTCTACAAGCAAAACTGACCTGCTGCATTGTTGACAAAACCTTTGTTCAATTCCATTAACAATAACTTTTTCAGTTTTTGAGTGAGCCTCGCAAACTTTGTGCCTCTTGTGGTAATCTTTTGAGGAAGTGAGATCCTTATTACACCCATAAACTTGGCAATATGCAGTATGAGAATTTGCTCCGGCCGCTCGAACTCTCTTTGGGGGTGTAGATGACTCACATGATGATAAAATGGGGGCTCCTATAGATAAACTAGAACTTTGGCCATCTATATAATCAGGAAATCTTCCCAGCTTCAAATCTATCAGCAAAGAATCCCGACTATTCGAGTCTACAACAGAACTTGAAAGCATAGAACTAGACTCATCGTCCACGGAAAAGGTATTCAGGGTAGCCAATATTGGATTTTCAGTTCTAGCCTCACTAACTTTGCTACTTAAAACATCCCCAATTGAACCATTAGTTAACTGTTTCCCTATCAATTCTCCATACCCCAACTCTCCAAAACCATGGCTTTCAATTGTTTGTTGTCCAGAGACTATCATATTGTTACTAAAACTATATGGACCTTTGAACTCCAAATTCATAAAGGCATTTCTGTTTCTTACAAAAGAATCAGAAGCTGAATTTGCTGCATCAGATTCAGATCCATTCTCCCCAGAAACATAACTCCAGGACTCCATTACATGCAATGGAATCACCAAATACAAATAAAACAAAGTTCAATTCAAGGAAAAATTAAACACAAAACGACCTATCTTCCTTAATCCTTTTCACTATAACATGCAGATCTCCAAAAATTCACCTGAGTCTCAAAAGTAACTCTTTAGGGGCCCCTTAAACCTTATCCAGATTAAGACAAGCAAAGAAACCCAACAAATTCTCTTCTTTGAAGCACCGAATTTATGGGAAGTTCAAGTCTTTTCACAGCCAAAAGCACTTCACGAACAAACAAAAAAACCAGTGCAGAACATCAAAAACCCAAAACAATAAACAGCTCTAGCAATTACTTGATAACCCAACATGGATTCAATCAAGTAAAAAGCTGAGAGAACAAAAGAAGTAATGCTAAATGTAAGAGTTAAAAAAAAAGTATCAGTTAATGAAAATAACTTAAAAAAACAACACTTGAAGAAGAAAAAGCTCAATGATTAAGAGTAAAAAGTTTCTCAATGATTATGAGAGAGAAAGGAGAAAAAAGGGAAAGGAAGAAAAAGAGAGATAAAGAAGTGTGTACTTACCAGAAAAGAGTGAAGCAATGGTACAATAAAATGGTTTGACATGGAGAGAGAGAGACACACACACAACACAATAAACTCAGTGAAAACGATATGCTGATGTCCCATACTCCATGGAAGAAGCGACAGAGAGAGCTTTGGGTGTTGTTATTTTCAGAGACCACAAAATATCATGTTTTTTTTTTCTTTGAAAAAACTACTCTCAAAGCTTTCCAAATTTTTTCCGGTAAAAAAAAAAAATTCCAAAATTCAACCATTTGTATAACATGCGTTGGAAATGGTTTTTTTCCCGGAAAATATAAAAAAATATTTTCCGAAATAATATGATTTGGGGTTGAATTTGATACATTTATCGTGTTTGAAACAAACAAAACATATGAAATATATCAACAATCGACATACCAATTTGAAATATTTGGCGATGTGGGTTTTACCATATCGTCATGGCGACTGACTACATAACGAGTTGGGAATGGGTGCCCAATTAACATTAGCCGCCATCCAGTCCATAAGTACCGTCCCACTCATTCACCTTATAAATAGAACATTTACAATCAATGTCATTTACATTTTATTATATTTTTAAAAACATTTATAATTTAAATTATTTTTTACCAAATAACTAATGGCTAGTTTTCGACACATTGTAATATTAATTTTCTTTCTTTTAAGCAAAACTACCTTGAAACAAATTTAATAACTCTTGTAGCAAATAGATTTATTTTTCAAACTATTAACTCCTTGTTATCAATTGCTGTTTTTCTTTCTGCCCACAACTTTCATTTTTTTTCACTTTGAAGTAATTTATTCTCAAAAAATTGGGGTTTTTAAAACCCTAGAAGGTTTGAGATTTTTTTATCTTTAGTCATGTTGGATATTAGGGGAGTAGAGATTCTCTATTGCTTAGGAAGCCTAAATCAGTAACTGCCTACCTAAGAAGCAGGGAATCTCTACTACACTTGCACCAACATGGCTTCTTTTATGTTTGGACAATATTACCTTTCAAGTAGAATCTGCAGCTTCGTATGATGTTGGTTTCCTTGTTCTATGTTCATTATAATTTCAGATGCAACCATTGTAAAAGTTTGTGTCAGTGTGTTTACTACTAAAAGCTTTTGGTTATTTTTGTGAATTATTTAACATCTTTTTTGTGTTTTTGCTCTTCTTTTGCAGGGTTTAGCAATCTCTCAATCACATGTTAAAGTTTATTCTATAAGACTCAGTTTTTTAAAATAAAATTAATATATGTTTATTTATTAAAGTAAATATTTTTATTTTTTATATATCTTAAAAGGTACCAACAAAATTAAACATTTATACATATATAATATTTTAAAGAAAAATAATTTTAATATTTTAAACTTTATATAATTTAGAAAATCATCTACAATGAATTAGGACACATGGTTGTCTAGATTTTCATTGAGTTTGGATAACCATATGTCCATATTCATTACGAGCTTTAACTTTTAAATGGTTTTTTATTAATTTTAATTTTTAAATTTTTGAATTTTATTTAATATTTTATAAATTTTAATAATGTTTTTATATATTTATAATTTTTAAAATATTTTTGATTTTTAAAAATAAGCTTTGAAATGATTGAACCCATTCCAATAAAAAACATTTCTTTTAATTTATTAAAAAAATTGATTTTTTTATTTTTTGCTGATGTGGCAATTAATGTCAACTGTCGTTGACATGGAGTGCCACGTTAGCGCCGTTAACGGTCATATCGACGCTGTAATGGTTAAAGATGGAAAACGTTGGTCAAAGGATTTAATTGATGCAATTTGAGAGATTGAGGGCTTAATTGAGTATATTTTTTCGTGGAGGGGTTTAATTGATTTTTTTTGCGAAAGTTCAGAGTCTTATATATCATTTTAGCCTATTTTATATTTGTGAAAATAATGTTATTCTAAAGATCATAAAATTATTATTTATGAAATATTCTTGTTAGATATATATTTGAATTTCTAAAGATGATGTGTTTATTTAGTAAAAATATTTATTTGTCCATTAAAGTTAGTAACATTTATTTATGATAGTATATTGTAATTAGAGGAGAATTACAATATACTTGGACTGTTTGCTTATATAAATTCATAAATTAAATTTAATAGTTAAACATTTATGTATTGTTTTGTTTTTATATATTATTTTACAGTTATTTCTTTTCATTCGCAAGCCTATTTGTTGCTTTTTTTAATGGTTAGAGCTTCTCTGAATGGAGTAAGTTAAGTTCCATTTAGGTGTTTTGGATCTTGACTTGACACTATTAGGAGATAAACCTATTTTTATTATTGAGTTAAACAATGAGGAAGAGACTTTGTATCATAAGCAATGAGAATGATCAAACAGATTGAACTTTATGTTTTTAACATGACTATTTTCAATAATGTTAAGACCACGATTCAACAAATTAAAAGTAAGAAATAATATATTATGTTTGTAGAAATGTTTTTAATGACACATCTCACTATCATGAAGTTTGATGGGTCGAGGGGAATGTAAGAACATATCATCAAGATGACCAATATTGCAACAAGACTAAACACCTTGGAGATGATGGTGGAAGACTCTTTTTTAGTCAGGTTTATTTTAAACTAACCACCTCCAAATTATAGGCTATTTCAAATTAACTGTAACATTGTTAAAGATTAGCAAGATGTTAATGAATTGGCTAGTAAGCTAGTTTAGGAGAAAAAAAGATTAGAAAGTTAAGGAAGTCATTCCATCAACTTTGTAAGTCACTGAGATATTAAGGTAAAAACCAACAAGTTTAAGAGGAAGAAAAATACGCTTATCAATGTCTCTAAATGTGAGAAAATAAAACAAATGATAGATAAGTGTCACTTTTGTAAGAAAATAAGACATTATAAAAGATTGCTAAAAACACAAAGTTTGGTTAAAAAGAAAGTTATTTTATACTTTTATATGTTTCAAATCAAGCTTAATTGAAGTTGCTAATAATATTTAGTTGTTTGACTTAGACACTACTACTACTATTACTACTAATGTATCCAACATGAAACACATATTCCTTTCAATCTAAACCACAAATCCAAATGAAGATATCTTATATATGGATAACTAAATAAAGGCTTTAATTGAAAGCATAAGGACTTATATCTTAGTCTTAGATACTATTTATATCTTAATCTTGGACCTTCAGTTTCTAAGAACTTTATTGATATTAAAAAAACTTAATGTTTTGGGGTTTAATGTTAAGTTTGGACATGGTTGTTTTGATTTATTTAAAAATGACACTATTAGAGGTTTTAGAAATGTTATTGATGATTTATATAAATTAAAACTTGATTTATATTTTGATGAATCTTTACTTGTTTATCATAACTGTTGACACCATTTTTTGGATGAAAAACGGGGTCGACTTGGGTTTTGGAAAATGAAAACGAAAATGGGAGTCGCCACCGATCCTTTTTGATGAGGTGTGATCGGACTACATCGAAAAGTGGTTGTTTTTAATAAACGATTTGATTTTATTAAAACAACAAGTTTGGTCCACGAAATTCAAAAAAACGGGTTCGGGAGTCGGTTACGCACGAGGAAGGATTAGCACCCTCGATACGCCCAAAATTGGTACCTAGTTGATTACTTAATGTCTTAGTGTCGAAAAACTGAAAACTTTAAAGAAATTTAAAATATGATCCTTAAAAAAACTCGAATGGCATGGATTAAAATTCAAGAGGATATTTGGCAATTTGGTTAAACGAGAAAAATCGACACCCAGCACCTTAGGGCATGTTTTCTCAAATTTCCAAACGCAAAACATTGTCTTATTTTAAAATTTTTAAAAGGATATTAAGCCATTTGGTTGAACGAGAAAAATCGACACCCAGCACCTTAGGGCATGTTTTCTCGAATTTCCAAACGCAAAACATTGCCTTATTTTAAAATTTTAAAAAGGATATTTAGCTATTTAGTTGAATGAGAAAAATCGACACCCAGCACCTTAGGGCACGTTTCCTCGAAATTCCAAATGCTAAATATTGCCTTATTTAGAAAAATTTTCTTTTTTGAAGTATGATGTTAATATGCATAATGAAATAATAAATACGATAATGTGAACAAAAATAATATGAGCAAAAACGAATAAATAAAATAAATCAATCATGCATATACCATAGCAAATAAATAAATAAATAAACTAAAGCATAAAAAGGACATATAAATAAATACATAAATGAACATAAAAATAAAGGAAAATATGTATGTACATATAAGGGAAATATATACGTATGTATATTCATAAAATTATGGAAATATGAAAATGTATATATGAATTATAAGATATAAAAATATAAGTATTTACATATATATATATGTATATAGATTATAAAATGCAAATATATATATATATATATACTATATAAGTATGTATGTTATAAAACACGTGTACACACATAAATTTATAAAAATATGAAAAAATGTATATGTATGTTTTAAAATTATTAAAATAAAATAAAATATATATGAGTATATATACATATATTCATGAGGAAAAGAGTATATAGATATATGTATATAAATATGTATATATAAAAAGTATTTAATATATATATTAAATAAATTATATATGAAATATATATAAGCACTTATGTAATAATAATATAATATAATATAAGATGGCACATACATTTAAAATTACATAAGTAAATATAAATAGAAATATAATGATAGTAATAATAACATTAATATTAATAATAATAGTAAAGATGATAATATAATAAAAAATAAAAAAATAGTAATAATAATGTCAACTTTATTAATTTTAATAAGAAGATAACCAAAATAATAAAAAAGGGCTAAATTGGATTAAAAATGAAAAATATGGGGCGAATTCGAAAAATAAAGAAACAAAAAGGATTAAATCCAGACGCGCAAAAGGAGGGGGACCAAAAGGGAAATATTCCCACGTTGACCAAGCGGCGTCGTTCTAACAAAGCCTGAGCAGACGGTCTATGGACCAAATCGCAAGAAAGATGAAAATTTAGAGCAAAATTAAAACAAATAATAAAAGGGAATAGGGCCCAATTGTAAACGGCCTCAAAAGCGGAAGGATTGAGGACGAAAATAACCCCTCTGGTCCAAAAACACGCGGATCCCAGGCGGTATGGGTTGGGTCGATTTGAACCAAGTCAAAACGACGTCGTTCCGGGGCTTAAGAATGCCGGCCAAAACGACGTCATTTTACCAGGGTATAAAAGGCACTCTTTTGAGAAAAAAAAATCATTTGGGCATTGAAAAGAAAAAAAAACAGAAGAAAGAAAAAAATATTCTCTCTGGACTAGGTCCAGATTCCGGCCTAGGCCTGCCGCTCCGGCGTCGCACCGGCGTCGCGCCGGCCACCGCGTGGAAATTCAGAAGAGGTAAAAATTTAATTTTTTTTAATTTTTTGTGAATATAAACTATTTATATATATGTAATATGTATAAAAATAGAATGAACATGTATTAATAGATGGGAAATGCGAAAATGAAAAAAGGTCACCTTTTTTTTGCTTTTTTCTACGAAAATGTTACAAAAGAAGAGAAAAATAAAGAAAATAATAGCCCCTTTTTTACAATGGTTTTAGATGGCTCTTATAGCCATTTACAACTCTATTTTTTTAAATTTATTATCTTGTCATTTCTTCTGCAGTGCAAGTGGACGGGGTGGTTGGTGTCGAGAGCGGGTGGCGTCGGTGGTCATGAGCGAGCTAGGCGGCGATGGCGAAGACCAAGGCTTAGGGTTTCCTGTTTCTTTTTTTTTTGTGTTGGGCCATTTGGGCTGTTTAGGTTTTGTTTAGGATTGGGTTTGGGTTGAGTTTAATTTCGGGCCTGTAATTGGGTTTGGGTAGGTTTAATTGGTTTGGGTTTGTTTAAGTGTACTGGGCTGATTTTGGGTTAGGTCTAGGTGGGTATAGGGTTGGTTTTATTTGGACCATATTGGGCCCCGGGTAAATTTGGGCTTGTACAATAACAATATTGAAATTAAACATAATATCTTAAATGAAAAATTTGTTTATTTTTTGCATAAATGTTTAGGTCATGTATCTAAAGAAAAAAGACTATCTCATTAAAGAATGAGATTATACCTAATCTAGGTTTTACTAATATTCGTGTATATGTAGATTGCATTAAGGAAAGGAAACCAAACATACTCGTAAAGTCACCACAATAAGTACCCAACTTCTTGAAATAATACACATTAGTTTATGTGGACCTTTTGATGTTCCATCTTTTAATGGAAAAGAAATAATTTATCAATTTTATTGATATTTTTCATGGTATTTTTTATATCTATTTGCTTAATTAAAGATCTCAATCCATAAATGTCCTTGAGGTATATATTAATGAAGTTGAAGGACAATTAGATGAAAAAGTGAAAATACTAAAATTAGATAAAGGTGGTGAATCTAATGGGAAATACACTAAATCAATACCAATACTAGAGGTTAGGAAAAAAGAATAAATTCTTTGACCCCAATGCTAGGATCTAGGATCTAGTGCCTTTAGTGTAGTGATTCCGTCTATATACTTGTAATTTTCGAACAATTTGGTTTAATAAAATCCATTAGTATCATTAATATCTTTTGTATATTGTCCTCAATAGTTTTTGTACATAAATAAAATTGAAAGAAAATATTAGCTTACTAATTATCTATCGTTTAAACTAATATTAAATGACATTACGTGGTCAGATTGTAATGTAGAAAGAAAACTTATATTAGTAGATTATCTAAACATGTCCTTAGTCTAATCAGAATTGAGCAAATCAATTGAAAGACTAATATGCCGCTTATCAAGTCTAGTTACGGAGATACCTTGTCTTGGGTATCGTAGCGAATGACTCCCAGAAGATAGAGACATAGATGTGACTGACTGAACTAATATTACATCAGTCAATCACATCGGTCAAAACCCAAGTAGAATAAATCCTAGATCTGTTTATGAATTTATTCATGTTGAAGAATATTTTTCTTATGTCGTATTAAGGGAAACACATGGGGTATTTATACATGTTCCTACTACTACTGTTACAGCTCACAAATAGGGCCCACTATTTTGTCTCGGTCTTAGGGCCGATGGCACTGACATTCCCTAGCTTATTGGATACGTGTCTGTGGAGCACGTAGTCCTTTCTAATCTTGGGACTGACACCTTCAGCGAGCCCCGTACCTGTTGGTCACGAGCGGGGGCCCCTTATAGGGCTCGTGATTCATTTTGTGGACATAGTTTACGACCATATTCCTGCAAGGTTTACGCGAGCTCTCCTTACGAGCTATCTTTGCGAGCACCCGACACCCTAGCGGGGTCCCTCGTGAACTCTCCCAGCGAGCTATCTTTGTGAACATCCAGCATCCTAGCAGGGTCCCCAACGAACTATCTTTATAGCGGACATTATTCTTCCAGGTCGAGTTTATCCTGGTCGGAGACCTGGACCCTATTGGGTCATTTGGGCTAGTGGACATAGAATCCTAACAATCTAGTCCCCTTTAGTGGGCTTAAGAGACGTTATAAAGTGGTAGGCCTTAGGTCTATTTTGAATGCAACTTGTTGGGTACGCCGTAAGTCGTGGTGCATAACAACTGCCTTGCCACGTGTGAACCCCGGTATTGGGTGTGCGCATCTAAACCTTTGGGTCGCATTTGGGTCGTTGGTTCATTTTTGGCCATCCAAACGGTTTAAGGAACTTTTCTTTAAAAGGGGATCTCTAGGGGGTTTAGGTTTCTTCACTATTTGGTATTTTCTGCAAGTTAGAATCGAGGTAATTCTCATGAATCTTTTCTGCTTCTTAGTTTCCATTTTTGTTTTCTTTTTTACTCAAATCATGGTGAAGATGAGAGGAGCCCACAACCACATCGTCTCGGTCCGTCCAGTTCCATTCATTGTAATTGAAAAGCCTTACGTTTGTACCACCACACCGAAAGAAATGAAACAGGCTCTGGCTGTACAGGGAATAAAGCTCCCCCACTTTGCCTATGAAATTTTCACCCCTTTGGGGTCACACTGGGTGTTTGAGGAAACGGAGGATATCTTCCTTTTTCTGCTGCATGTCTTAGAAGCAGGATTCCACCTCCTACTACATCCTTTCTTCTATAACCTCCTTAATGACTACCGCCTTGCTCCTGGCCAACTCTTTAATTTTTTTCTGGTGGCTAACCATGGCGTATTTTCTTGATAGCTACCAGCATTGTGAAGTGCTGATGCTCTTTGTCTTCTAGCATCTGTACTAGTTGAAGGGGAGTGATGTGGGCGAGTCAGTGGGGTTCTACTACTTTTCCCTCATCGGAAGGCGCGAATGATCATACGAAATCAGTGCAAGAACTTTTGGCTAAAACAGGGGAAGTACATTTAAGTCCGCAACATCCTTAGTGAGGGCTTTGGGTTCCTCACCATGTGGTCTTCCCCTAGTGAAGATATGCGTACCTTCTAGAGGATTCTTATCACTAATGAAGGTGATCTTGACTGCAAGAAACTTCTTCAGGTTCTACTTGGAGGATCTCAGCATGAACAGTTGGAGAGCTAGCGACAACTAAGAGGTCGCACAATCAGTTGGTGGACGACCAACGAGAAGTACTTAGCCTCATGATTCCCTTGATTAGTTGGGCATGATATTAACAGGGCGTTTGGAGGAGCCTGCGAACTTCTTCTACCATTATTGTGGGATGACGCTCTATCTCTTCGCTCTTCCTGAGTTCGAGTAAGATGAGAGGGCTAGAGGAGGTACTGACTTGTTAATTGCTTCTACTGATCATTGGGTTGTTGATGCTGCAGGAGGCAATCGGGGATGTGAGGATAATTCCAATGAGATTGACAACATCTTGTGCGAGCTTAATAAAGCTATGGATATTGATGCTTTGATAGGCAGTGGCTGTAAGAAGCATAAGACTTTTGCTAGGGCCATATGTATCAACCCTTCTAGCGAGGAGAAGGAGAGCGGTGCTCCACTAGAGCATTGTCGAAAAAAGAGAGCCGATCATGGTGGCTCTGTTGCTACAGTCACTACTTATCATTCTTTTCTTGTGGCGAGCTTGCCAACTGTTGCCTAGGCAAACTCACTGATTACCATCAATGAGGATACCCCATCCCCTTGCTCCTAAGAACTCTCCAGTAGCTCCTACTATTGAAAGAGTGCATGTTGAGGTTGGATATGACTTCTCTTTATCTCTACACCTCTTGCTGTCTGTAGTCAGTGCTCTCAGACTGAGACAGACGAAAGCCCATAATAAAGAACTCACGGACTCCAAGGCTGAGCTAAATAGGGTGCGTGAGATGTATCACAAGATGGGGGAGAAGAATGAGATAATAAATGAGAAATAGGGGGTTCTCATCGAGCGCTTTACAATCATGGAGATTAAGGTAGAGGACTGTGAGGCTGAGCTTTCTTCAGAGAGAGAGAGGCATATAACTGCAGAGGCGGAGTTGAAAAGGGTCACTTTGAGACATTCTACCGAGTTGGAAAGGATTATCAATGAGTGTAAAGAGCAAGTGGATAGCACCCTACGGAAGCAAGATGAGGTTTTGACAGCTTTTAGGCAACAAACATCCCAAAACATCCTAGGCTCCCTTTGGAAGTTTAAGGAGAATCTACTACTTCATGCCCAAGTTACTTGTGGTCCTTTTGATGTTCACAAGGTGGATTTTGATGCGCTCATTGATGCAGACATGAGTAGCTTCGTTTTTAATGTTTTCAGTCCTTCTGGGCCTACTTGGGACTCATTCGTCGCTATTTGGAAGGGTGAGCTTTATCTAGAGGAGGGGGAGGGCTCTGCCACTGCAGAAATGGCTCATTCTGTTATCGGTGATGATGTGAACTCAGATCCTCTTTCGGTAATTGGGGGTGTTACTATTGTTTCCTCAGTTGGCAAGTGTGTCGCTCTTGTTAACACTGACCAGGGTGTTGGGGGGTTGATGATTTAATCGAGCAAAGGTAATTTAATTTTTGTTTAGTGAACAAGTATTTGTTTTTATTTCCTATTGGTTTTCTTTCTATGTTTGCAAGCTTTGTATTATGTACTATGCTTTGAGAATAATGCGTTGGGAATGTAGATTTGTGAACTGTTCTCTACTTAAGAATTTTAAAATTCATAGCTGGGAATACGAATCTGAGAGCTATTTAGTACTTAAGGGTTTTGTCTCACAGCAGGGAGTATGAACCTGTGAGTTGTTCTATACTTAAAGTTTTAAAATTCATAGTTGGGAATATGAATCCGTGAGCTGTTTCATACTTAAGAGGTTTTAAAATTCTTCGCTTGCAAACCTTATTTCTATAGCTGGGAGTTTTACTCTCGCTAACTATTTTAGATGTTGCGGCTATTCGCTTGCAAACCTTGTTTTATAGTTGGGAGCTTTGCTCTCGCTAACTGTTTTAGAAGTTGCAACTATTCACTTGTGAACTTTGTTTTTACAGCTGGGAGCTTTGCTCTCATTAACTGTTTTAAAGGTTCCGGCTCTTCACTTGCGTACCTTGTTTTTACAACTGGGAGCTTTATTCTTGCTAACTGTTTTAGAGGTTGCGACTCTTTGCTTGTGAAATTTGTTTTATAGTTAGGAGATTTGCTCTCGCTAACTGTTTTAGAGGTTGTGGCTCTTCGCTTGTGAACATTATTTTTAAAACTTGGAGCTTTGCTCTCGCTAACTGTTTTAAAGGTTGTTGCTCTTCACCTGCGAACCTTTTTTTTATAGCTAGGAGCTTTGCTTTTGCTAACTGTTTTAGAGTTTGTGGCTCTTCGCCTGCAAACCTTATTTTTACAGCTGGGATCTTTGCTCTCGCTAACTATTTTAGAGGTTATGGCTCTTCACTTACGAACCTTATTTTTACAGTTAGGAGCTTTTCTCTTACTAACTATTTTAAAGGCTGCAGCCATTCGCCTGCGGACCTTGTTTTTACAACTGAGAGATTTTCTCTCGCTAACTGTTTTAAAGGCTGTGACTGTTCACCTATGAATCTTGTTTTTACAGCTGGGAGCTTTTCTCTTGCTAACTATTTTAGAGGTTGTGGCTCTTCGCCTGTGAACCTTATTTTTACAGTTAGAAGCTTTATTCTTGCTAACTGTTTTAGAGGTTGCGGCTCTTCACCTACGAACCTTGTTTTTACAGCTCAGAGCTTTGCTCTCACTATCTGTTTTAGAGGTTGCCACTCTTCACCTGTGAACCTTGTTTTTACAACTACGAACTTTGCTCTCGTTAACTGTTTTAGAGGTTACGGCTCTTCACCTACGAACCTTGTTTTCACCGACGATAGTTTTGTTGGAATGAAATTTTATTTATGGGATAGGAATTTGTACATAGTACTTTTTGAGGTGTCGGACATTCTAAGTTTGCAGTACCATCGTGCCTTCCATTCTTGCTAACCTATATGCTCCATAGCCTATTTTCTTTACCACTTTATATGATCCCTCCTAGTTAGGAGCCATTTTCCCGCGTTGGGAAGAAGGTAGGCTAGCTTCAGTGTTTATTAGCACAAGGTTGCCTACTTGAAACTATTTTCCTCTGACCTTGGAGTTACAGTAACGAGTTACTTGTTGGGCGCGAGCTGTATTTCTAATTTTAGCATTTTCTCTGAGCTCATCGATTAGGTTCAAGTTGAGTCTCAGGGCTTCATGGTTAGCTTATTCGTTAAAGTGTCGCTTTTTATGTGATCTTAAGCCTAGCTCCGTGGGGATTACGACTTCTGTGCCATAAACGAGTGAGAAGGTTGTTTCTCCTATTATAGTGTGGGGCGTGGTTTACAGTGCCCACAGGATTCTTGGCAACTCTTCCAACCAAACCCCTTTTAGTTCGCCCACCTTTTTCTTGAAAGCTGTTAGAATTTTCTTGTTTACAGTTTCCAGTTAGCCATTGGTTTGTGAGGTCTTTACTGAGCTTTGGGATAAGGATATCTGAAGGTCTATGTAAAAGTTATTGAATTTACCCTGAAACTGTGTAGTGTTGTCCGTGATAATAATATGAGGTATTCTGAATTTACATATAATTGACTTCCACATGAATGACTCTATTTGCTTTTCTGTGATAGTTGCCAAGGCTTCTGCCTCGATCTACTTGGTGAAGTAGTCAACAACTACTATAATGAATTTCTTCTGTGCCATGGCTATGGGGAATGGTTTGAGGATATCAACCCCCAGGTCGCAAAAGGCCAAGGTCCTATCATGATCTAGAGGGGTTCTACTGGTTGTCGCTGTATTCTAGCGTTTCTTTGGCAGGAGTCGCACTTGCGAACCATGTTCTAGGTGTCTTCGTAGATGGTAGGCAAATAGTACCCCTGTTTAAGTATCTTTTGTGCTAATAATCTTCTTTCTAAGTGATATCTGCAAATGCCCTCATGGATTTCTCTCATGATATACTCAGCTTCTAAGGGAGAAAGGCATCATAGTAATGGGTACGAAAACCCTTTTTTATATAGCATACCCTCTAGGAAGGTGTATATATCAAAAGGTGAATGAAACATGTTGTTTTAACTTAGTATGTAATAAGTTTGCAATAGGTGGATATGTAATTTTCATGTGAAGAATTCAACAAGTATTCGCAGTTCGTATGTAAGACATACCTTGCCACCTTGCGCTTTAGTTTTGCGAGCTCTTTTCAATCTTGGCTTTCCTGTTTACCCTATAACGTGTGGATTATAGAGGTCATCCATATTTTTTCTTGGGTCGTAGAGAGTAATTGGGGGTGCCGTAGCTTGCCGTTTCTTTGAGTTCGAGTAGGATTTTTCCTCTCTACTCAATGGTGATGGAGGATGCTAACTTTGACAGAGTATCTGCACTCGTGATGTCGTTCCTTGGGAGCTTCCTAACTTCGGCTTTGTTGAACCCTGCCAGTAATTGGGTTTCCATCGCATGATATTGTTTTAGGGTTGCTTCTTTCACCTCGTACTTGCCATGTATTTGCTTCGCTACTAGCTAGGAGCCCGTGTGTATAGTTAGGTCCCTAGCACCCAACTGGTGCATCAATTATAACCTAGAGATCAGCACTTCGTACTCGACGGTGTTGTTCGATGTTTGGAATCTAAACGATAGTCCATATTGCCATTTGTTGCCCTTTGGGTCTACTACGAGCGTGTCTTCCCCTGATCTTATTTTGGTTGCAAAGTCGTCGATGTAAACTAACCAACCTTTCGAGTTATCTATTGTGCGTACGATTCCTGGGGTTGTGTTTACTATTGGCAGTGTTCAACAATAAAAAGAAACTTTAGTACAAAATGCAAAGTGAGTATCGTTTTTCCTCAAAATATAAGAATCATTAGAGTGGTACGTCCCATCATAAAATGTGCCATCATTAAATTGCTAACTTTCATTAGTGTTCGCATATTACACTATCTCTGTGAGATATTTCACTATTTGATGCATCAAATTACAACCCATGGTACATGTCATCTCCTCGCTTCTTTCGAACTAGCACTCTACTAAGAAGTCTGCCAGCACCTGTCTTTTTATCGCCTTTCGCAGGGTGAAATCTGTCCCGAACTTTGCGAGTTCGATTCTCCACTTCGTTATCTTCCCCAGGGTGTCTGCTTTGGTGAGCACTTCCTTCATCGGTTGGTCGGTGACTACAACGATTGGGTGGGCCTAGAAGTAGGATCGTAGCTTGTGAGCTGCAATGATTAGAGCATAGATGAATTTTTCTATTTTTGTGTACCTGAGCTCACCGTGATGAAGCACCTTGTTGACATAGTATACTGAGAATTGAATGGTGCTTTCAAACTTAACTAAGACGACTGCGACCGTCTCCTCTGAGGCTACTAAGTATAGGTATAGTGTTTCTCCCATTCTAGGTGACTTTAACAGTGGAGAGGAGGTGAGGTATTGTTTCAGTTGTTCGAAGGCAGTTTGGCATTCTTCAATCCACGAGAAGGGTTTCCTTAGAGCTTTGAAAAATAGGAGGCACTTGTCTGCCATCCTGAAGATAAACCTATTCAGAGCCACCACCCTGCCTGTGAGACGCTGAATTTCTTTTATAGTTCACCGGGAGAATCTCTATGATGGCCTAGATTTTTTTCGGATTCACCTCTATTTCTATTTATGAGATTATGAAACCCAAGAACTTGACAACTTGCACCCCGAAGACACATTTTTCCGGATTAAGCTTTATGTTATGGACCCTCAATATAGCAAATGCTGTGGAGAGGTTCCGCACATGTTTCTTCATGGACTCACTTTTTACCAGCATGTCATCTACGTACACCTCTAGGCCGTGGCCTATCTGATATTTGAATATCCTGTTTACCAACCTTTGGTAAGTTGTACCTGTATTCTTGAGTCCAAATGGTTCGACTCGGTAATAGAAGAGACCCTCTTCGGTGATGAAAGTTATTTTTTCTTGGTAGACTGAAAAGTCCAGTAGGATCTGATTGTAGACCGAAAAGGCATCCATAAAACTCAGAAATTTGGACCCTACGGAGGCGTTAACCAGACGATCTAGTGACATTAGGGGGAAGCTATCATTGGGGTATGCCTTGTTCAGGTTGGAGAAGTCGATGCAGATCCTTCACTTGCCCGTCACCTTTTTACCATTACCACATTTGAGATGCAATTTGGGTACTCCACGTCCCTGATAAATCCAGTGGCCAGCAATTAGGAGACCTCCTGCCTCACTGCCTCTATTACATGTAGTGCATTTTTTTTGCTTTGCGGGCTTCGCCTTTGGGAACACATTCAACCTATACACAATTACCTGTGGATCTATGCCTGGTATATCCATCGCAAACCATGCGAAGACGTCTGAATTCCCCCTCAGACATTTGAACAACATAATTTTTTATTCCTTATTTAGTGTTGACGAGATCTTAACTATTTTCTTTTTGTTGTCACAGAATAGCTATAGGGTCTCGGTGTGCTCTGCTGCTTCGGGTTTCTTATCTCAATGCTCTTCTCTTACATCTAGATCGTCTAAGTTGATGGCTTGGGTCGTTAATTTTTCCTTTCGTGAACTCTGCCTCTTGGGCAGAGGCTTCATTGCTTGCCTAACAGATAGCATGTGACATTGCTTCGCCTTGTATTGGTTGGATCACAAGAAGCCAACACTGGTACTTGTCGGAATTTGATTTTCATGCAAAAGGTCACCATCACCATTTTCACCATCCTTATGATTAGTCTTCCAAATAAGGCATTGTATGCCATCGAGTGGTCGACCACATAGAAATGGCCATACTTCTTGGTCGTTGTCCCCTAAGGTGACTGGTAGTGTGATCGCAGCTTTTACCTTGACAAGATGGTTTGCAAAGTCGTACAGGGGGCTGGCCTCGGACAACGACTATTCTTTTAAACCTATTTTCTTATACGCTTCCTAAGATAGGACTTCTACCGCGCTACCGCTATCAGCAAGTATCCTCTTAACTTTGAATCTTGCGACCGTAGCCGAAACTTCCTTTGGCTCATTTCCCTCATCGTCACGGATTAGTACCTCGTCATCGCTCCTAAACTCCACATGCTATTTTTCCTAGTGTCACGGCCTTTTTAGAGCACTGAGTGACATCCACCTCTCATGTGTTCTCAGCGTTTTGCATTTGACTGCATCCAGTCGTCATTGGTGCCTATGATTACATGAATGGTGCCTCGTTCCCTTTGCTTACCCTTGGAATTTGGTCCTCACGAGATTCGGCCCTTCTTCAAACCTTTTTGATTTACGAACTTATCATGTTCGCAATTTCAGACTGCTTCCTTTATGGCATCCTTTAGCGTGAAACAGTCTTTCCTCGTATGCCCAATATCATCGTGGAAGCATCAGTCCCTGGAGTTCGTCCTTCTACTAGTACTTTGTATCGTGGGTGGTCTGGGAAGGATGCCTAGGCTCTTTACTTGGTTGAGGATGTAGGCTCGCGTGGCATTCAGCAGGGTGTAAGCCTCAAACTTGCCCTGGGGAGGATAATGCCTCTCGTGTTCTTATTGGGGCCCTTGCGGGTTTCTAAGTGTGTCACCTTGGGTTAAGGTGTTGTACGGTCCATTGATCCTGACCCGTAAAGACTGGTTGATGAGAGATTGCCTACCACATTGTCCCTTTCTAGTTTTGGGTTATCGGTCCTCCTTTTGAAAATTAACCCGCGACGCTCTCTTAATTTCTTTTGCCTCTGCGAACTTATGGGTGTACTCGTACAGGTCGACTAGGCTCTGTGGCTTGTTGTCTGTGAATGAGTACTGGACGTGGTCATTCTGCACTCCCATAATGAAGGCATCTATCGCCCATAGGTCTTCCAAGTTTTTTGTGTTGAGTGTAGTCGCATGGAACCTCTTTACATAGTCTTGAAGAGACTCACCCTCCCGCTACTTTACTAACATCAGCCCCATGAGTGTGTTCATGATCGCTCGATGGGCCCTGAATCTACCCAAGAACATTTTCCCAATTGCGAGAAGTTATGAACCGAGTCTTATGGGAGGGAGAGATACCAATCCTTGGAGCATACTTTCAGCATTGTAGGGAAGGCCTTATATTTGGCTGCGTCTGACGATCCCAACACATTTATATAGTCATTATACTACATCAGGTGGGCTCATAGGTCCCTTCTTCCTTCAAACATATCTTTAGGTACCTTGAAATCACGGGGCAAGCCCACTACTGTGATTTCAAGGGCCAGTAGGTTGTTGGAGTAGAATAACCAATCCATATCTTGTGACTCAGGGTGTAAGGCTCGCACGTTGTGGCAAAGCTCGTCTATATCGTTCAGCCACTCTTTCACCTGGGTACTTGGGGCTTCATCTTGGGTGTTGTCGTTTCCTTGGGATCCTAAGTTGTTAGCATGTGCTTTTCTGTATAGTTCCTTGTTCTGTCTTAGTAACTCCTACTAGAAGGTTTGCTGTTCCACAAACTATGCTTCTTGTGCGACTATTTGTTCCCTCATGAACTTCATCTACTCCTAGAGGGCCAGGAATTGCTGTGGGGGTGGTTCTTGGTGAGAGAATAGGGCATTCTCTGACCCGAGGAGAGATTAAGGTCCAATGAAGGGGAAGGCCTTCGGTAGATTGCATTGTTGAGATTTTTAGGACTGTCGATGGACCAAGCAATGAACAAGTTTGTCTCATCGTGTTGGGGGCTGGAACCCGACTCTCCTGCCTAACTGGAGGAAGGGATAAAAGGAAAAGTCTCATTTGGGTGAGTTATTTGGTTTTTTTAGGGTTGAAAAGAATTGAATCAAATTGGAGAAAATCTACCAATTAGAAGTAGTCCACATTATCGCACCAATTGTTAAATAATATTTTTCTCATGTTGTATTAAGGGAAACGCAGGGGGTATTTGTACATGTTCCTACTGCTACTGTTACAACTCACAATATGGCCCACTATTTTGTCTCGGTCTTAGGGCCGATGGCACTAACGTTCCCTATCTTTGGTGCTGACATTCCCTGGCTTATTAGATGTGTGTCTGCGGAGCACGCGATCATTTGTAATCTTGGGATTGACACCTCTAGCGAGCCCCATACCTACTGGTCACGAACGAGGGTCCCTTGTAGGGCTTACGATCCCTTCTGCAGACATAGCTCACGATCCCATTCTTGTGAGGCTTATGTGAACTCTCCTCGTGATCTATTTTTATGAGCACTCGGCATTCTAGTGGGGTCCCCAACGAACTATCTTTACAGCGAACATTCTTCTTCTGGGTCGGGTCTATCCTGGTCAGAGACCTGGACCCTATTGGGTCATTTAGGCTGGGGGTTACCAAATCCTAACAATTCACTTGTGATGTTTATAGTGTAACATACCTTAATCTTGAATGGATGATGGACTACGTATGCGTGTCTCGTATACTTTGGTATAAATGAAAACTTAAGTTCAAATAGATAAGGAACTGAAAGCTAGTGTAACAACCTATTTTTCAGTGTTGTCAAAAACGATGGTTTCGAAATCACAATTCTGACCAGTGAGTCAGTACATATTATTTATTTAATATTTACGACTCTATTATAGTGTCATATTAGAGTTTGGTCCGATAATTTTGGTGTTTGGCTAGTTAATTAAGGAAAAAAGACTAAATCTTAAAAGCTACAAAAGTTAATCAGTAATGATTGTTATTAGTTAAGTGCTTGGTAAATGAATTTTTAAGGACTATTAGGACAATTTATTCATTATTAATAGTAAGTGGATGGGTCATGCATGTTTTTGATGAAATTTCAATTAAATTACAAGTGTAAAATGGTAATTAAGTAAATAAAATCATAAACAAATGAAAACCAAGCTATCATCTTCTTCATTCTAACATTTCCCAACCGAAAACACCATTTTTAAAAGAAAGAATTGGTAAGGCTTGGTTCTTTGCATGTAACTAAATTTTGCTTTCGTTTTTAGTAAATTTTATTTTTTTGAGATCGTTGTAGCTCAATCTAGTTAACTCGGGGATTATTTCTTAAAACTGTTAAAGGTTTTGGGACATTCCATTAATGATTTTTAGATGTTCTTGAGGTTAATTGATATATTATAAGCTTGATGTTAAAAATAGGACTATTTTGTAAAATAATTTTAGTTAGTTTTGAGTTTAGGGACTAAATTGATAAAATATTGAATTTAATAAGGAATTCTTGTAAAATTTAGTCACTTAGTGGCTGTTAAGGGACTATATTGAATTTGACACAAAGGTTTTTGGTTGAATTATGAAAAATATGTAAGTTTCAATTTTAGGGACTAAATTAAATAAAATATAAAAGCTTGGGTAATAATGTAAAATGTTTTCTGATTTGCCGCAGTTTGTTATAGTAGATTAAACTACTTTTTGCACTTGAGGAGCTCGTATAAAAGCAATTTTGATATGTTTTTACTTAGTTTTTAATTTTAGTTCAAAAATAATAAAAAGTGTAATTTGAGTAATTTTTATGACCTTAGGGGCCAAAATAGGCCTAAAGGTAGGCTAACGTATTCGGTGAGTGTGTAGGACATCATTCGGAGGCATAGGAACACAAGACTGGCTGTGATGTTGCAACATGGAGTGTCGATGTCGTAAAATAATAAGAAGGGCACTCAAAAGGAGTAAATGGCCTTTAGTGTCGTGACACAGCCCTGTAATCAAGCCTCAGATAATAAACTACTATCAGTTTCACGACACAAGCTAGAGGGTGTTGCGATATCGCCTTGACGAGGAGAATTAATGAGCTAAGGGCATTTTGGTCTGCACAAAAAACTTTAATGCAAAAACGTCAGCCAAATTAGGTCAATGGATGACGACCAACCCTAAGCCTATAAATAGACAACTGTAAACTCTTCATAAACAGTTTTTAATTCAAGTTTTATGTTACGACTTTAATTTAGTTTTATTTTCAGTTTATTTTTAGTTTATTTTGTACTTAGGTTATTTTCATTTGTAATTTTATTCTAGCTTTTATTTTCATTCGTTGTGGAACTCGATTTATGGATTCATCGACTCTTCGTGGATTTCTGTTCTCACAATTATCAATACATAGCAGGATTTTTCTTAAACTCTATTTTTGATATATTATTTATGCTTATCTTTTCAATCAAGTTTATAATGTTTATTAGATCCTTGCAGGACTAATCCTTTTATGGGAGAATAATGAGTAGACGTGGGAGTAATGAACTTCTATGTAGGGTTTCTTAGCGGATCAACTGGTTGGGACAGGAAGAACTTAAAACCACTAGGCCTGATAATCCTAGGAAGTCATTTAGGTTGGAATGAACCCAAAATTGGTATTGCCTATCTGTGAACACCTTACCTTAATCCGATTTGGACTGTGAGGTCGAAAGATAAGTAGTTTTTACCGACTTATTAGTTTAGTGAAAGATCGAGAGATCTTGCTAGGTTAATGACTCGTTAATTGAATAGAACCCAAAATAGGAGTTAGTTATGATTACCGAAGTGAGTTAGTCTTCCGTCTTTAAAATTGATAAAGTCTACAAATTAGTTTATTTTCTTTATTTTATGCATTTTAATTATTTTCATACAATATGATTTTTCATCACCTTAGGATTTATCGTAATATAGTTTTATTAAATTACTAATTAGATCTATTAACGTAAAAGTTAGAATTAGTTCATCTTCGCCTCCCTTGGGTACGATCCTTAGAGTACTCCAATACTTTTTTGTATAAATCTATATTATAACCTGATCCGCATACTTGTGGAAACCACCTAACGATAAAATTTGGTTGTAGGATTTACACTCTAGATGTTAGTAAATCTGGAGATGGTCAAGTTGTTGGCACCGTAGCCGAGGAGGCAACGGTACTAGATTAGTTTTAATTTTTGCGTTTAATAGGATAGTTAGGAAATTTTTAAGTTATAGGTACGATTTTATTTTTTTAATTTAGTCTACTAACTTATTTATTTCTCCCTGTAGATCTTAGTGTATGCCTCGGGAGAAAGGAATACCCATCCAGTTAGTTACTGGTTCATAGAGACTAAGTCGACAAAGATCTTTTAACTGCGGATGAGTTTGGTTACATATGGTTTGACGATGAAATGAACTATGATGAAGAAATATACGAGGAGGGAGTTTATGAAGAATGAGAGATCATGGAAAATAAAAAATTGTTCATGATAGAGCTAAGCCAATGTGGAAATGAAGCCTCAATGCACTAGTGGAGTAATAACCAAGGTACTAATATAGTTGAACATCCACATGAGTTCACTGGTAATTTGTATGAGGTTCACTGGTAATTTGTATGAGGCACCTGAAGAAGATCATGATATGCCCGAAAATTTAGACAAGCCTTCTTGTGATTCGTATGAGATGCCTTTATGTGAAACCACTAAGACTGTTAACTCTAAGGTATTATCAAACATGTCAGACATGATGGCGCAAATGATGAAAATGATGTAAGAAATATCTGAAGCACTGCGTCCAAGGAAAGAGGACATGTTTGACGTGCACCACTTGGATCATGAAAACCCTTGTACTATTGAAAAACATGATGAGATCCATTATCAGATTCAACCTGAACTTGTAATTGAAGATCATGGGGATGAGTTGAACATAGATGAAATGATTTTTGATCCAATTGACAGAACAATAGATGTAGTCGCTAATGTAAAAATAGAAGTAACTACTAACATGGAGCTTAAATTGATTATGAATGAAAGTACAGAAGAGCCAATACACTTTCTGGCCATAGTAGAGAAGGTGCCAGCTAAAAAGATCGATGAGTTTGATTCATTCTCATTTGACAAGGGCAATAAAGCTCGAGTGACAAAAACTTCATGCGGCATGGAGGGCAGGAAGCTCGAGGCAATAATACCCCAAAAAATAGTTTGGGGTTGGCTTGGATGTGGTACTAAATGGTTGAAAATAAGGCAAAATTATTGGAATCAACCAATGTGGCTGCTTGATATACATCGATAGAAAAACAAATGTCGGATAAAGGTGTTGAGAACTAGCTGGAGGTTCTTCTATGGTGGCGATAGGGTCATCCCAACTTTTAAAGAACCTTTATTTCTTTTTAAATTTTTTTCATTTCTTTTATTACTTTAGTTGTTTATTTTATATTAGTTATTAATTTCTTTTCCTTTATAGTATATTGCATATTTCATATTTCTTGTTATAAAATTTTCGTGTGGGTACTTTCTATCCGATTGGAGCAAACAAATCCTGATGTCAATACAACAAAAGGAATTCAACCTTCTCAGGAAACTTTTCTTTTTTGCACCTTAATCATTTTACAGTAAGGGCAATATATGCTTTAAAGTGTGGGGGGAAGTACATCGGGATTTAATTTTCTTCGAATTGTTTAAGAGTAGGATATGTATGAACCGAACACCTTGAAATTCAAGGGAAAAAAGGCCAAAATAGGATTGGTGTCACAACACTGAGTCCAGAATAAAAAAATAAAAAATCAAGTCATAGCACAGGTACCTTTAGGTCGCAACATCGATGACAGTAGCCCCAACTCCAAAAATTTCAAGAAGGCATCAACAAACTATCAGGGGTGTCGCAACACAAAACCTCCATATCGTGACATAGTTGCAAATTTTTGTAAGATTGACCTGAATCGTTATGGAAACCTGACAACCAAACCCTTATTTTAACTGGTTCCTAACTAAAGATTCCACCCTTTTAAAACTAAAACACCCTTATTAGTTATCCTAAACGTATCACCCTATACCCAGTCCGATCGCCAAACCCGAATATTAGGATGCCACACCATTGTCTCACATCATACACAGTAAAAATGAGTTCATTATGAAAGAAACGTCTTCCATTTTAGAATTTACACGAGTTTTAAGTTAAATATACTCTTAATTATCATTAAGACTTACTACACACACTTTAATTGATCATATAATAACAATTGTACATACATGAGGGCCACTTAGCAAAATTTCAAAATTGACTATGTATGAATCGATATTGGAACATGGATATTGATATCTTCCTTACTTGGTATTAATACCGATTGAAAAATTGATACCAAAAAAATATTCTATTTCTTGCCTAAAAATAAAACACCAGAAGTTATCGGTACCTTTCAATACATATCAGTAATTTTACCCCGAGTATCGATACTCATGATATGGTATCGATACCAAATTACGATTCTGACTTCATGCACATTTGAAAACCATAGAGGTATCATTTTTAAAACTCGAATATCAATACCTCAGCTTCAAATAGTAAAACTTCAACATATAAGAGCATACAAGCAATTCCAACACAAGTTTATTCAACATGCAACTTTTACCATATCAAATAAATGTCAGAACGACTATAATAACAGTTTCAAACATCGAAAACAAGTCTGAGCAATAATCAACATATCATGATTGAAATCTTTAAATCCTAAGAACAAAATAAACTATGGAAACAACCAAAATATCATGGAAAATACCAGCAAAAAGTCTACCGCATTGCCTTTATTTTTCGAAAACATAAATGGATAATAAATCACCTACGAAGAATTAGTAGAGTCTAGCTTGGATCAATCCCTTGGAACCACACGGCTCACACTAAAACGCTACTAATCTACAATGGTTTAAAAGGAGTGGGTGAGCTTAACAAGTTTAGTGACTGCCCAGAATAACTACCACGCAAACAAGTCATCATGCATTAACGAACCATCTATATAGCATACTTACAATAGTACCAACTTTAATGTCATATTATACTTACTCATGCATTGTTTAATGGTTCATTTATTTAGTAATCACATACACTTTTAAGCATATATCACATTACACATATAATCACATTTAAAGATAATTTGGTACTTGATCTATGAAACATATAAGTGGGCTCTATCACCACACACTGGATACATGGATCTCCAACACACCAATTGACTCATAGAGGCGAACATATCCCAAAAAGTGAAGTATAAAGCTAACACTCTCCAACACACCAAACATATCCCGTTGAATGGAGCTTAGCTCACATTCCCTTATCTCTCCAACCTTTCCCACGGCCTCAATGTAGCACCCTTTACCCGTGTTCCTTGCAGGAATAGAGTATGAGGTATTACTAGAACTCAAACACTTATAAATTTTTTTTTATAAAAATTTCGGCAGCATTTCTGCTTATTTTTACATAAAACCCCCTGCAGAATTTCAAAGACAATTTCAAACAACTTCAATATTTCCAACCAATTACAGTTATATGTTCAGACATAATTTATCCATTAATAAACATCAACATATTAAACCGAACAATACTGAATATATACATATTTATACCACATTACATAAAGTCATCTATACATGCCATGTTTCCAAAGCATTAATTGCAAAATACCCAAAAAGTTGATGATAGTGTGGATGATTATCTGACGTCGTCCAAGTTCCGAGCTGATTGATGTCACTATAATCAATGGAAAATAAAAATGAGTAAGAATATAGCTTAGTAAGTAAACATATTACCAATAAATAAATTCCTCACATGATTACATAGTAACATAATTTTAATCACACATAAATTTCATTGTTTGTTCAATTTCCATCAAGCTGTTTTTCTGCGTCACGGTCACTAATTTATTTTTATCTGGAGCTAAAAGGCTTCAAATTAAGTTCTGTAAATTTTCCCTGAAACTCAATTCATATAAATTTCCACCATAAAATTTTCAGAATTTTTCGTTAGGCCAATTAGTACAGTTTATTCTATAAAGATTCCCCTGTTTCACTGCTTGACAGTTCTGACATCTTCTTACTAAAATTTACTTAAATCTCTTTACAGAATTCAAAAAATCTTCTAGTTTATTTATATTAAAAATAGACTCATTAAGGAATCCAAACATATAAATTTCAGGCCATAATTGTAATACCCAATTTTAGCCCGGGCTCACATATGGAAACATAATTTTTGAGGATATGCAATACATAATTTTTGAGGATATGCAATCTTAGATATGATATGCAATCCTAGATATGATATGCAATCTTAGATATGATATATGCAATCTTAGATATGATATGCAATATTAGATATGATATATAATCTTAGATATGATATGCAATCTTAGAATATATGATTTTGTAATCTTAGAGATTTAATTTGTAGATACCCTTTAATCCCGCCATTGATGTAATTGATCTGTACCGTTGGATTTGGGGAGGCTCAACTATAAATAGAGGCCTCTCCCTTCATTGTAAAAAAAAAAAAAGAAAAAGGAGGAAAGGGAGGAATAAAAAAAGAGAACGATTGGCAGTTTTTTAAAGGTGGCTTACTATTTTTTTCGTTCGATTATTTTTTACTTATTTACGATTTTAAAAAAAAGGAGAAGGTGATACCACTGCGAATTTTATTTATTTATTTTTTATTTAGCCCCTTCGCCTTTTAATGTTTTTGTAATTAAGTTTTCTTAATTTACCCTTTTATTTATTTTAAATTCCAATTTGATCCATTTGAATGGCGCCGTTTTAGAGGAGAAGGGAAAATTTCCCTTCCAACCCGTCTATGTAATTCGTGCGTTCAAATTAGTCCTTTTACTTTTATTTATTTGTGGATTTACCCCAGATTTTTAATTGCAATTCAATTTAGTTTTTTATGTTCTTTTATTTATTTTATTAATTAATAGTGTAATTATTATTTTATTTTCATTTTTTAAAAATCTATATATGTATATTTTATGAACATACTTATTTTTTCAGCTAATATTTTTCTCATATTTATATATATATATGTATATATAGGTATATTTATTTTTAAAATTAATTTTGATAATGTACTCATTATTTAATTTTTTTATCTATGTATATTCCTTTTATATGTACATGTATATTTTTTTAACGAATATTTTCCTATATTTTTTAAAGAATATTTTCATATTTATATGTATACATTTATGTTTTTTTAAATGATTAAATACTCACTTTTTCTTTTTTAAAATATACCTATTTTTAGTATTTTATATATGTGCGTATAATTATATTTTTTCTTTATTTACATAAGTATATTATGTATTGTATTTATATATAAATTCTATAACCCAAAATTTTATTTGTAAATTATATATATATTTTTAATCTTCATAATTTTCATGTGTATATTATATGTCTTCGATCTTTATTTATTTTGTTTGCTTTCCCATTCGTTGTATAATTGTATTTACATTTAATATTTTGCATGTCATGGATTCTTGTTTTTTATTTCGTTTATTCATTTGTTTACATTATTTTATGTCATTAATGTATTTATTATTGTTGTTGTTATTATTATAGCATTTGTATGTATAAAATCACATTACATCATTTTTTACTCAAATTTAAAGATAAATTTTTTTTTTAAAAATTGAGATAATGTTTGTATTTAGGATTTTCAAGGGAATTGAGCCCTAACGTATTGGGTTCCGATTTTCTTCGTTAAATCCGACAATCGAGCATTTCTCTTCAATCAAAAAATAAAAACTCATTATTGGGAATTCAACACGTTGTGTCCTAATGTATTGGATGTGATGCATTGATTTCGAAATGAAGATTTTTTAAAAATAATAAAGGAAATATTCGAGTTTGGGATTTTAAAGGAATTGTGCCCTAACGTATTGGGTGTGATTTCTTAAATCTTGGATAAGTGGATGTTCTTTTAAAGTAAAGGAAATATTCGAGTTTGGGATTCTAGAGGAATCGTGCCCTAACGTATTGGGTGTGATTTCTTAAATCTTGAATAAGTGGATGTTCTTTTAAAGTTTTATTGTACAAGTATTTTGGCCCAATTCATTTTGGGGAAAATTAGAATCTTGTGCCCTAACGCATTGGGTGTGGTATCTTCTTTCTCCGAAATAATAAGGGTCTTAATACGTAACCTTTAAGTTTTGCTAAGGATTACGTTTTTCCAAATTCTCGACCTTAAGACACTAATTAATTAACTAGGTACCAATTTTGGGCGTTACGAGGGTGCTAATCCTTCCTAAACGTGAATCGACTCCGGATCCGCTTTTTCTAAAACTCGTAGACCAAAGCCGTTTTTTAGGTGATCCAATCACACCTCAATAAAAGATTGGTGGCGACTCCCAAATTTTCATTTTTTTAGAGTCAACAACCTAAAATTTTTTGTTTTCAAAAAATGGTTTCGATAGCTTGGCGACTCCACTGGGGAAATTTTTTTTTAAAAAAAGAAGAGAGTCAAGCCACAAAGTTGATTAATTTTTGTCTTACGGTCGAGAAATTTAAAAAAAAAAAATCATAACATCCTTTCGCATTCATTATCTTATTCCTTAAATATTGTTTACATTATACATTTCATGAGTTGAACATTTTTACCCTTTTAAGTGGGAGTGAGAAGCTATGCCTTCGTGAGGTTTTCACCTCCGTGTAGGGTAGTGGATTGCTTCCAGGATACATCCGTACCTATGTCTTCGTGAGATTTTAATCTCCGTGCAGCCATAGGGAAATGTATTCCCCTGAACCGAACTCGATCTATATGAGCCTATAATGGGTGAGGATGGAGGAATCTGCTGGTTCGGGTACCTTTACCCTAGAAGCCAAACTTCATATAATGAACCTTAGGAATCCACCCTAGGTAGAACTATACTGAACCCTAGTAGACATCCGATTAGGTGTTTTACTATTTCTTAATTATATTTTATATTATTATATGACACTGACCTTTTGTGTTTTATTTTGTTTGCATGACATGGCATTTCATTTCATCATAAAAGGCGTCAGTTCAGATTCGGTTGTTAGATAGAAAGCTTGACATGGAAAAAGGGTTTCTTGATAAAGTGGAGGACAATGCGGCTGTCCGAACTTGGTCTGAAACAACGCAGCAAGAAAAGGGTGATAGCCTGGCCGTTGGGTATGTATCGAAATTATGGGATTTTACTTGCATCAGTGTAACTCAAAACAATTTGCAGGAGTTGAAAGAAATTTGGAATCAATGGAATAATGAGGCTAGGCAGTTATTTTACGACAATTATGGGGACTTGCCTTATTTGCTTGATGTGAAGGTAGACAAACATTTGTTTCGAGCCCTCGCCCAGTTTTGGAATCCTGCTTATAGTTGTTTCACGTTTGGGAATGTCGATTTGGTACCTACGATAGAAAAATATGTGGCTTTACTCCGATGTTCAAAGTTTCAAGTGGATAGAGTTTACTCGAGAACGGTAAATGTGCCAACCTTTTCAAAGAACCTGATAGGTATAACAGGGATGAGTGAGTAGTGGGTCGCTGCACGAGTTAAGCAAAAGAGGGACAGCAAGTGCATTCCTTGGAAGAGCTAGAAATGGTGCTGCAAAATTGTGAGATCCAAATCAAGCACTTGAACGTAAACGAAAGTAGTAATAATGAACAACTCCACCACTTTCAGAGTCAAGTTAGGAGTAGAGATCATCTTATGAAGGAAGCTGTGGTCTAGATTCGAGAAGTAGCTGATTACGTCTGATTTTAGCGAAGACAGTGACATCTTTGAGTATGAAGTATGAATTAGAATCGGATCGGAGGCAAGAATTAGTTTTGTTACTTAGGAAGATCAGAGTTCTGGGTACTAGGGCAAAGTCTTGTAATTCGCTTTATGTAAAGAAATTTGCTTTCTAGTAAGGTTTTCTTATATGGAATTGAATCAAAATTGACGTCTTTTTGCATTCATGCATTGCATTACTTCATATGCATTTAAAAACATTAAAAGATTCTAATTAATTTACATCATTCCTCAGTTAATCTGGAAACCAACCAATCAACCGAACACCGTTATAGTACCCGAGCAAAGTCAGGAGGCATGGACCAAAGATTAGAGAGAATAGAGAAAATGCAAATACAGATGCAAGAGCAATTGACTGAATTTTAACAAGAAATGAGGAATCAGATGCTAGAATTCCAAATAAATATGAGCCAGCTAACCCAGTTATTGGGTAAAGGGAAAAGCCCAGCGGCTCACTTTGGGGATGATAATGAGGACCCTATATATTCTCTAGATTTTACCTTGATAAGTGTCCAGGCCCAACCAGACGCATGTCCACAAGAGGCACTCTTTACTATCAGATCCCGACAATATCTGACTGGTACATCGACACCAGTATATCGCCTGACAAACTCAAAATCCAATCTTGTTGCTCTTGACAATTCATCAGAAATAAAACAGGTGAAGGTAGAGCACCCAGATACTATAAAAGCCTCAAGGAAGAAAGGGAATAAGGGGAAAAATGAAGGCAGATATAACAAGGGCCACTCAAGACCAATCGCTATGGGCCGGTTAAAGACAGAAACCACCAGCCATCAGGTTCCTTTAAAGCAAGAACATATGTGAAGCCAGGTACTGAAAAGCTCCAGTTCACGCAAATTTCAATGTTGTACAAGGAGCTGTATCAAAGCTTATTTAATACGCAAGTTGTTGCTCCTTTACATGTGAAACCTCCACAGCCCTCGTATCCCAAATGGTACGACACAGGTGCACAATGCAATTATCATACGGGAATTACGGGGCACTCAATAGAGAATTGCATTGCCTTCAAAAAGCTAGTTGAAAAATTCATCAACATGGGTATTGTCAAGTTGGATGACTCATCTAATGCAAGAAATTCGCTACCCAATCATGATTGATAATGGTATGAATGCAATATATGAAGAGGTGTTGAGAAGTGTTCACATACGGAGACACAATTGAAAAGGGACCTTGTTAGATGTCTGCCCTTATAAAATTTGGGAGTGTTCTAAGTAATTGGATTGCGGAAGAAATCTCTGTAGTCTTTAGAGCTTGTTTAGAGTAATGTTCAGAACATTCTTTTTGCTTTTAGCCTAAAAACGATAGGAATTCCTTTATGAAATAGGCTCATGTCTGAACATCATTATTCTAATAACATACATCTTTACATTTGAGCCAATATTTTTTCATTCTTTGCGAGTAATTATTCTTTCATTCTTTTGGATTTTCTTCCACATCATTTTTTCATTCATAATTATATTGTATAAATAATCATTCGTAAATTCACACATTCTTTTGTATATTCTTTTGCAATTACTATGGGTCCTCAAATATCAATGACATGAGTGACGCTACTACTGACTCAGAATCTCCTTCTGAGCGAGACATGTGTTTAGAGGGATCTCATAACTTTGAAGATGTCATAGATCGTAACCTATTTCTGGACCTGTTAAGGATGGTAGAACAAGTCAGAAAATGAATCTCACCTTACAAAGAATTATCAGGGTACATGACTTCTCCTTATGTGGGGCATGGAGGTCATTTGTTCGATCTCGCCAAAAGAGTCTGACGGTCATCAATTCATCTTTGTGATCGTCAATTACTTTACTAAATATGTGGAAGCTGCTTCGTATGTCAATTCTTGAAGAATCATATAGAACGCCAAAAGGATCATATCTGACAATGTACTAAATTTGAACAACAGCACAATATCAAAAGTTTGCAGTCTGTTCACGATTAATGCTATATTGCCCAAAGAAAAGATGGCAAAAAAAAAAGAGAACTCTGCCGGGGCAATGACTTTCTCTTGGGCCTATCATGGTTTTGCCTATTGAAGGCAAGATTCTTTCACTCTGAGTTTTAAGATCTAATTGAAGAGGAATGTTCAAAGTTATCCATCATGGTCAAATGTGCCAAAAGAAAATGATGCGAGCTCACAAAAAAGGGTCTGCACTAGAGAACTCCTTGAGAGGGACCTGGTATTAAAGAGGATCTTTCCCATACAAAAAGAATTTTATCCAAGTTTAGAAGGACCTTATATTGAGGGCATTATCTGAAAAAGCGTCGATCAGAAGGGATAACAAGGACATGCCTAATCCTATGAGTTCAGATTCAATCAAAAAATATTTCAAAAAAAAAGAGGAAAAAGAAAAGGAAAAAGGAAAAAAGAAAAAGAAAAAGTAAAAGGAGAGGCCAATGTGAAAATCTGCAAAGGACGCCTTGAGAGCAAAGGGGATTTGAGTTGAAAACAAAAAAGGGCGGCTCAAATATTGATCAAAATGGGGCATGAGGTGATCAGAGCAGTTCAAATTTTGATTAGATTGGGGCATATGATGATCTTGCTATACTTGAATCAACAGGAAAGGGTAGACGACATCTTGAGGCATCGACAGAGTACTGTAGATCTCTCAAACACATGTCAAACTCAGGAGGGTCTTCAGAAAGTTTGCACAGAGAAGTTCAAGCTGCGATATCTTGGGCATCCAATTTTTTTTATATATTGAATTTGTTATTCTTGGAATACTTCATTCTTTTCCAAGATATACATTCCCAATCAATTTCTTTGCTATCCTTATCTACTTTTGTTGATAATTTATTCCTTTCGAGCTATGCTCAGAACCAATTGTATTCTCATCCATTGTTATACCCTTTTAGCAAACATGTTGCATTAGAATAATGATTAATGGACTAATAAAACTTTCACAAGGGAGGTTTTGCATATTACTTTAGAAGTTTCTAAATAATACAGGAACCTGAAGCAGGACTATTGTTTAGAACGCACCAAGTTTTAAAAAGGTTAGAAATCTGAGAAGGAAGAGTCTAAATGAAGACTATCTCTTTGGATTTTGTTGTCAAAAAACATTGATCGAACAAAATAAAAAGACGTCAGGTGGGTGACAAAGTAATGATCACCGGGCAATAGAAAGAGGTCACCTCAGGGAAGAGAGCCTTCATTTACGCATGAGCCTTTGGTACGGCACCCTGGGAATGGTGTAAGAGACCAGAAAGATTTAGATCTTGTATCCTTGAGTTGTGATAGGAGAAGATTGAAGAAAAGCCACATACCCTTGGGTTACAGTGGGAGAACAATGGTATGAATTTTTGCGCCCCGATGGATTAAACTTTGAGGTTTACAGTGGGGGCAACCTGACTAAATATTTCTTCAGAAAAGCCAGCCAAGCAAGAAAGCGTTGTAGCACGTCAGTGTTAAAGCCTTAATAACCTTCGAACAATGACAACCCAGGTGGGATCATTCTCTTAAAAAAAAATATTCATGCAAACATCATTCGTACATGTCTAGTTAGGAGGATTTGACGCATTTGGATCATGCCATCCTAATCTTAGGCATAATATAGGTTCATTATACAGGTCATGTTCCCCAGAGAACAGATCAGTGAAAATTGTAGATCTTATCTCCCTAAACAATAGTGGAGCAGATCGAAGATGGCAAATCTTATCTTTCCAAGATAGTGGGAAGCAGATTTAAGCCATCAAGCCTTGTTTCCCTGAGCAGCAGCGGAGTAGGTTGAAGATTGTAGATCTTATCTCCCTAAGCAGTAGTGGAGCAGATCGAAGACGACAAATCATATCTTTCCAAGATAGTGGGAAGCAGATTAAAGTCGACAATCCTATCTCCCTGAAGTTTCAGTGGAGCGGATTAAAATCACAGATCTTATCCCTCTGAAGTTGCAGAGAGCAGATCGCATCTAGTCTTATCTCCCTGAAGTTGTAGTGGAGCAGACTAAGTAAGCAAGTCTTATCCTTCTAAAGTTACAGTGAGGCAGACTGAAGATGGCAAATCTTATCTTCCTGAAGTTGCAGTGGAGCAGATTAAAGCTGACAATCCTATCTCCCTGAAGTTGCAGTGGAGCGGATTAAAATTACAGATCTTATCTCTCTGAAGTTACAGAGAGCAGATCGCATCTAGTCTTATCTCCTTGAAGTTGCGGTGGACAAGACTAAGTAAGCAAGTCTTATCCTCCTGAAGTTACAGTGAGGCAAACTGAAGATGGCAAGTCTTATCTCCCTGAAGTTGCAGTGGAGCAGATTAAAGCCGATAATCCTATCTCCCTGAAGTTGCAGTAGAGTGGATTAAAATCACAGATCTTATCTCTCTGAAGTTGCAGAGAGCAGATCGCATCTAGTCTTATCTCCCTGAAGTTGCAGTGGAGCAGACTAAGGAAGCAAGTCTTATCCTCCTGAAGTTGCAGTGAGGCAGACTGAAGATGGCAAGTCTTATCTCCCTGAAGTTGCAGTGGAGTAGATTGAAGCACTAATTCCTATACCTCTGACGATGCAGTAGGAAGGAATGAGGCTACTTAAAGAAGAAGAGTACCAAGATCCAGCAGGACCGGACAAAATCGGGCATTTTTAAAATCTTTGCTTCGTTCCTGTTACACGACAACGAGCAAAGAGGGGCAGCTGTAATACCGAATTTTAGCCCGGGCTCACATATGGAAACATAATTTTTGAGGATATGCAATCTTAGATATGATATGCAATCCTAGATATGATATGCAATCTTAGATATGATATATGCAATCTTAGATATGATATGCAATATTAGATATGATATATAATCTTAGATATGATATGCAATCTTAGAATATATGATTTTGTAATCTTAGAGATTTAATTTGTAGATACCCTTTAATCCCGCCGTTGATGTAATTGATCTGTACCGTTGGATTTGAGGAGGCTCAACTATAAATAGAGGCCTCTCCCTTCATTGTAAAAAAAAAAAAAGAAAAAGGAGGAAAAGGATGAATAAAAAAGAGAACGATTGGCAGTTTTTTAAAGGTGGCTTACTATTTTTTTCGTTCGATTATTTTTTACTTATTTACGATTTTAAAAAAAAGGAGAAGGTGATACCACTGCGAATTTTATTTATTTATTTTTTATTTAGCCCCTTCGCCTTTTAATGTTTTTGTAATTAAGTTTTTTTTTATTTTTTTAATTTACCCTTTTATTTATTTTAAATTCCAATTTGATCCATTTGAACGGCGCCGTTTTAGAGGAGAAGGGAAAATTTCCCTTCCAGCCCCTCTATGTAATTCGCGCGTTCAAATTAGTCCTTTTACTTTTATTTATTTACGGATTTACCCCAGATTTTTTAGTTGCAATTAAATTTAGTTTTTTTATGTTCTTTTTATTTATTTTATTAATTAATAGTGTAATTATTATTTTTATTTTCATTTTTAAAAAAATCTATATATGTATATTTTATGAACATACTTATTTTTTCAGCTAATATTTTTCTCATATATATATATATATATGTATATATACGTATATTTATTTTTTAAAATTAATTTTGATAATGTACTCATTATTTAATTTTTTATCTATGTATATTCCTTTTATATGTACATGTATATTTTTTTAACGAATATTTTCCTATATTTTTTAAAGAATATTTTCATATTTATATGTACATATTTACGTTTTTTAAATGATTAAATACTCACTTTTTCTTTTTTAAAATATACCTATTTTTTAGTATTTTATATATGTACGTATAATTATATTTTTCTTTATTTACATAAGTATATTATGTATTGTATTTATATATAAATTCTATAACCCAAAATTTTATTTGTAAAATATATATATATTTTTAATCTTCATAATTTTCATGTGTATATTATATGTCTTGATCTTTATTTATTTTGTTTGCTTTCCCATTCGTTGTATAATTGTATTTACATTTAATATTTTGCATGTCATGGATTCTTGTTTTTTATTTCGTTTATTCATTTGTTTACATTATTTTTATGTCATTAATGTATTTATTATTGTTGTTGTTATTATTATAGCATTTGTATGTATAAAATCACATTACATCATTTTTACTCAAATTTAAAGATAATTTTTTTAAAAAAATTGAGATAATGTTTGTATTTAGGATTTTCAAGGGAATTGAGCCCTAACGTATTGGGTTCTGATTTTCTTCGTTAAATCCGACAATCGAGCATTTCTCTTCAATCAAAAAATAAAAACTCATTATTGGGAATTCAACACGTTGTGTCCTAACGTATTGGATGTGACGCATTGATTTCTTGAAATGAAGATTTTTTTAAAAAATAATAAAGGAAATATTCCGAGTTTGGGATTTTAAAGGAATTGTGCCCTAACGTATTGAGTGTGATTTCTTAAATCTTGGATAAGTGGATGTTCTTTTAAAGTAAAGGAAATATTCCGAGTTTGGGATTCTAGAGGAATCGTGCCCTAACGTATTGGGTGTGATTTCTTAAATCTTGAATAAGTGGATGTTCTTTTAAAGTAAAGGAAATATTCCGAGTTTGGGATTCTAGAGGAATCGTGCCCTAACGTATTGGGTGTGATTTCTTAAATCTTGAATAAGTGGATGTTCTTTTAAAGTTTTATTGTACAAGTATTTTGGCCCAATTCATTTTGGGGAAAATTAGAATGCTGTGCCCTAACGCATTGGGTGTGGTATCTTCTTTCTCTGAAATAATAAGGGTCTTAATACGTAACCTTTTAAGTTTTGCTAAGAATTACATTTTTTCCAAATTCTCGACCTTAAGACACTAATTAATTAACTAGGTACCAATTTTGGGCGTTACGAGGTGCTAATCCTTCCTCAAATGCGTGAATCGACTCCGGATCCGCTTTTTCTAAAACTCGTAGACCAAAGCCGTTTTTTAGGTGATCCAATCACACCTCAATAAAAGATTGGTGGCGACTCCCAAATTTTCATTTTTTAGAGTCAACAACCTAAAATTTTATTTTTCAAAAAGATGGTTTCGACAATAATTATGTTTTTAAAATTTATGGTGATTTTCCAAAGTTGGAACAAAGGATTTCGAAATCAATTCAACCCTGTCTCAATAAAATTCAAATATCCCCAAATATACAACTCTTTTGCTTGCTCTATTTATTTCATATGAAAATAAACTCGTCCAGCTTCAATTTCATATATTATTCAACCTCTAATTCACTTTCCACCATTTATGGTGATATTTCAAAGTTACCCAACTGTTATTATTCAAAACAGTTTTGTATTTAAATTGTTCTTTTGTATTTTTGATATTTCCTCCCATCTTAAATATGGGTTGATTAAGTATCAAACCTAATATTCCTCCCATAAACTTGTCCACCATATATAAATATTCACCTTTCTAATTTCCTCGTTGAACACTCGGAATGTTATCCGTTATCGGTGGATTCAGCACTCAGCAACCACCAATGAGTCGGGGAATCAACACTTAGCAACCCCTTTCACATTTAAGATATGGTGGGATCAACACTTAGCAACCACCAATGATTCGGGGAATCAGCACTTAGCAACCCCTCGGGGGAATCAACACTTAGAAACCCCCTTCACATTTAAGATACGGTGGAATCAGCACTTAGCAACCACCAATGAGTCGGGGAATCAACAATTAGCAACCCCTTTCACATTTAAGATACGGCGGAATCAGCACTTAGTAACCACCAATGAATCAGGGAATCAGCACTTAGCAACCCCCTTTATATTCAATGTAATCCAGCCTATTCCGAGTGTTCAACCGGAAACCGTGTTTTTCAACACTTTACCACCTTTCCCAACTTAACCACACTTTTAGAATCTTTGCCAAATATTTATTCTATGTTCAAATAAATCTCAACATATATCAAATAATATAAAAAAATATGCATTATTTCACATGTTTACTTACCTCGGTGCAAAATATCGTAATTTTGCAATTTACTCCACTATCTTCTCTTTTCCCTGTTTTAGGTAGTCTTCTCATCTTTCTTGATCTATAATAGCAAATTTAACTCATTTAATGTTCAATTTTAATAAAATAGTCCTCCACCCAACTTTTTGAAAAATTATAATTTTGCCCCCAAACTTTTGAATATTTACACTTTTGTCCCTAAGCTCGGAAATTAAATTTCATCTCTTATTCTTATGTTTTACAACATGCTGAACACTTTTACCTTCTATAGCAACATCAAATTCTCACTCTAACACATACTTTTGAACATTAACTATTTTTACCGATTTTGTCAATTTACCTGTTTTCGTTTAAAATTGCTTAGCAAAAGTTGTTTAACATAATTTCTAGCTTCATATTCCACCATAAAACAGAAAAATAAACACTTTTCACCTATGGGTATTTTTCCAAATATAAATCCTAGGTTAAATTTTTGCTAGAATAAGCTAAATTAAGCTACCGGGACTCTAAAAACGTAAAGAACATTAAAAACGGGGCTTGGAATCACTTACTATTGAACTTGGAAGCTTAAAAACCCTAACTATGGCTTCCCCCTTGCTGATTTCGTTCACCATGGAGAAGATGAGCACATTTTGCCATCTTTTTCCCTTTTTAATTCTTTTTATTACTAAATGACTAAAATGCCCCCATTTAAAAAAATCTATTTCACCCATTTCTTATGTCTATTTTGTCCATAAATTAACTAATGGTCTAATTACCATATAAGGACCACCAATTTATAATCTCATAACAATTAGACACTTCCAACATGTAGAACTCAACTTTTGCACTTTTTACAATTTAGTCCTTTTGACTAAATTGAGTGCCCAAACGTCGAAATTTTCGAACGAAATTTTTACGAAATTTTCAGTGAAATTGTAGATCATAAAAATATAATTATAATAATATTTTTCCTCATCGGATTTGTGGTCCCGAAACCACTGTTCCGATTAGGCCTAGAATCGGGCTGTTACAATTCTCCCCCCTTAGGGATTTTCGTCCTCGAAAATCTTACCGGAAAAGAGATTTGGGTACTGTTTCCTCATAACTTCCTCCGGTTCCCACGTAGCCTCTTCCATTCCATGTTTTTGCCACTACACTTTCACTAAGACTACACTTTTATGTCTTAACTGTTTGACCTTTCGAGCTAGAATCTTTATCGGTTCCTCCTCATAAGTCATATCCGGTCGAACTTCAATTTCTGTAGGAGAAACTATATGTGAAGGATCAGAACGATAGCGTCGTAACATCGATACATGAAATACATTATGTATTCTTTCCAACTCTGCCGGCAAAGCTAACCGATAAGCTACAGGTCCAATTCTTTCAATAACTTCATACGGTCCAATAAAACGTGGACTCAATTTGCCTTTACGACCAAATCTCAAAATCTTCTTCCATGGAGATACTTTCAAGAACACTCTATCACCCACTTGAAACTCAATCTCCTTCCTCTTTAAATCCGCATATGACTTTTGCCGATCTGAAGCAGCTTTTAAACAGTCATAGATTATTTTCACTTTTTCTTCAGTTTCTTTCACCAAATCAACTCCATGAATCCGGTTCTCACTGAGCTCAGTCCAATATAAAGGAGTTCTACATTTACGCCCATATAAAGCTTCATACGGTGCCATTCGTATACTTGACTGATAGCGATTGTTGTAAGCAAATTCAACCAATGGTAGATATTTCTCCCAACTGCCTTCAAATTCTAAAATACAACACCGGAGCATGTCTTCAAGAACTTGAATCACTCTTTCTGATTGCCCGTCAGTTTGCAGATGGAACACAGTACTAAAGTTCAATTTTGTACCCAAAGCTTCCTGCAACTTTATCCAAAACGTCGAAGTGAACCTCAGATCTCTATCCGATATAATAGACTTAGGCACCCCATGTAATCTCACTATTTCAGCAACATATAACTCCGCCAACTTGTCAAGTGAGTAATCAATGCGTACTGGAATGAAATGGGCTGACTTTGTCAATCTATCAACGATTACCCAAATAGCATCCTTCTTCCTTGGAGTCAGAGGCAATCCCGTCACAAAATCCATCGTGATGCTGTCCCACTTCCATTCTGGAATCATTACCGGTTGAAGTAAACCCGATGGTACTTGATGCTCAGCTTTCACTTGTTGGAAAATTAAACATTTTGATACAAATTCCGAGATATCCTTTTTCATGCCCGGCCACCAATACAATTTCTTCAAATCATTATACATTTTCACACTACCTGGATGAACTGAAAAATCACCACTATGTGCTTCACATAAAATGGTCCGAATCAACTCATCATTTCTCGGTACACATACCCTATCTCGGAACATTAGACAATCATCTGATCCAAGTCAAAAATCTAAATCAACACCTGCCTCACACTGAGCTCTCCTGGCTTGCAATTCACTGTCATTCTTTTGTGCTTCCAGAATTTGCTGAAGGAATGATGGTCTAGCTCTCAATTCAACCAAAATTGAACCATCATCAGATAAAATTAATCTCGTCTTCATAGCTCTCAAAGCAAATAAAGATTTTCTGCTCAAGGCATCAGCAACAACATTAGCTTTTCCGGGATGATAATCTATCACTAGCTCATAATCTTTTATTAGCTCGAGCCATCTTCGTTGTCGCAAATTCAAGTCTTTTTGATTCATTAAATACTTCAAACTCTTATGATTAGTGAAGATTCGACATTTCTCACCATACAGATAATGACGCCAAATTTTTAAAGAAAAAACAATGGTAGCCAATTCTAAATCGTGCGTCGGGTAATTCTTCTTATACAGTTTCAACTGTCTCGAAGCATAAGCTATTACTTTACCCTCTTGCATTAATACACACCCAAGACCATTCAACGATGCATCACTGTAAATTATAAACTCCTTCCCTGACTCAGGTTGTACCAACACTGGTGCCTCAATCAATAAAGCCTTCAATTTCTCGAAACTTTGTTGACATTTATCAGTCCATTCAAACTTGACATTCTTTTGCAATAACTTAGTCATAGGAGAGGCAATCATCGAGAATCCCTTGAAAAACCGTCTATAATATCGGGCTAAGCCCAGAAAGCTTCTAACCTCGGTCACATTCTTTGGTGGCTCCCAATCAACAATTGCTGAAATTTTGCTTGGATCAACCCGAATACTTTCACTTGAAACTATATGCCCCAAGAATCCAACCTCATGAAGCCAAAACTCACTTTTGCTAAATTTAGCATATAATTTCTTCTCTCTCAAAATCTGCAACACAATTCTCAAATGTTCGGCATGGTCGGATTCATCCTGAGAATAAATTAAAATATCATCTATGAACACCACCACAAACTTATCTAGATACGAGTGAAAAACTCAGTTCATAAAATCCATAAAAATAGCCGGAGCATTAGTCAACCCAAAAGGCATTACTAGAAATTCATAATGGCCATACCTCGCTCTGAAAGCGGTCTTTGGCACATCAGACTCCCTAACTCTCAACCGATAGTAACCCGACCTCAGATCAATCTTTGAAAGCATTGTTGCTCCTTTTAGTTGGTCGAACAAATCATCAATTCTCGGTAAATGGTACTTGTTCTTTATAGTCACTTTGTTGAGCTGACGATAGTCAATGCAAAGTTTCATAGAGCCATCTTTCTTTTTCATAAATAATACAGGAGCACCCCAAGGAGAAAAACTTGGTCTCACAAATCCTTTATCTGTCAACTCTTGTAATTGAGCTTTTAATTCTTTCAATTCAGTCGGAGCCATCCGATATGGTGCAAAAGAAATTGGTGCAGTACCAGGTAACAAGTCAATAGCAAACTCAACTTCTCTAATCGGAGGTAACCCAGGCAATTCCTCTGGAAATACATCCGGAAATTCACAGACTACCGGCACTGATTCAAGCTTCGACCCGGTTATACCAGTATTCAACACATAAGCAAGATAAGCTTCACATCCTTTTCTCAAGTATTTTTTAGTAGACATGTGCGAAATCACCATAGACAATTTATTCGGCTCCTCTGCTTCAACCCGAAGAATTTTGCCATTTTCACATTTCAATTCAAGGATTTTCTGTCTACAATTTACCTTGGCATCATGCAATATCAACCAATCCATCCCCAAAATAACATCAAACTCATCAAATGGTAACAACATCAAATTAGCTGGGAAACAGTGACCTTGAATCATCAAAGGACAATTATTGCAAACCTTATCGACTAAGACATACTTGCCTAAAGGATTTGATACTTTAACCACAAATTCAGTATTTTCAACAGGCAATTTCTTACTGGATACTAAATTCACACATACATAAGAATGAGTAGACCCAGGGTCAATCAAAGCAACAACATCAATATCATGAAGAGAAAATATACCAGTAATTACGTCAGGAGATGATGCATCTTCATGAGCACGTATGGCATAAGTTCTGGCAGGCGCTCTAGTTTCTGATCTCCCAGCTGTATATTTCACCACACTTTTACCACTGACTTTGCTTCCAGTATTCCTCGATGGTCTACCTCTACTAACAATATCACCCGATCCAGTTCTCTGTAATTTTTCTTCCTCTATTCTCTCAGGGCAATCTTTTATATAGTGTTCTTGAGAACCACACTTGAAACAGGCTCGTCTAAATCCCCAACACTCACCAGCATGTCGCGAGCCACACTGTCGACACTCAGGTCTATTATTCCCCACATTGTCCACACTTGCAATTGAGGTAGCTTGAGTTTTAGCTCCGGGGTATGATTTCCCTCGATCTCTACGTGAATACCCACCTGAACCAATTGATCGCAGATCCATCCCTTTAAGCTTCTTTGGTTGGGATTGAAATGTCCTGCTCATTGACCTTTTTCTTCCATCTCGAGCTTCAATCTCCGCTCTTCTCTTTTCTTTACTTAATTCTTCAGCTTTACAGGCTCGGTCAACCAGTACTACAAATTCTTTCAACTCTAAAACCCCAACGTACAATCTGATATCTTCATTTAACCCCTTTTCAAATCTTTTACACATAATGGCCTCCGTGGGCACACATTCCTGGGCATACTTGCTGAGCCTAACAAACTCCCTTTCATATTCTGCCACAGACATCCGACCCTGCTTCAACTCAAGAAACTCCTTGCGTTTCTGATCAATAAATCGTTGGCTTATATATTTCTTTCTGAATTCCTCCTGGAAGAAGTCCCAAGTAACTCTTTCTTTCGGAACCACTGATATTAATGTTTTCCACCAACGGTATGCTGAATCCTTCAGTAAAGACACATCACATTTCAAACATTCATCAGAAGTACAAGATAGTTCATCAAATACCCGAATAGTATTTTTCAACCAAAACTCTGCTTTTTCTGGATCATCACCAACATTAGCCCTGAAATCTTCAGCCCCATGCTTTTGGATTTTGTCAACGGGAGGTTCACTTGATTTTACCAAATCAACACTTTGTGGAGCTACGGGGACCGATTGAGGAATAGGAGGGGGTGGAGGAGGTTGAACATTCGGATTTGGACGAACAAATTCGGTATACCAATTACTCATCATTCGAAGGAAGGTTTCCCGAGCCTCATCCTGACTATGCATTTCATGTCTACTTTTTTCATGTGCGGTCCCTTGTGCGGGAGCCGGCGTGTTACTCTCAACATCATCTGCTACACATCGGTCAGGATCCATTTACTATATAAAACAAAATTTTAAATTGTCAGAAATCATCACACTATCACAATATAATTATGGCATGTATAGATAGACTCTCACGCATATTTTATTAGTCCGAGAACCGACTAAACCGTAGCTCTGATACCACTAAAATGTAACACCCTTACCCGTGTTCCTTGCAGGAACAGAGTATGAGGTATTACTAGAACTCAAACACTTATAAATTTTTTTTATAAAAATTTTGGCAGCATTTCTGCTTATTTTTACATAAAACCCCATGCAAATTTTTAAAGACAATTTCAAACAACTTCAATATTTCCAACCAATTACAGTTATATGTTCAGACATAATTTATCTATTAATAAACACCAACATGTTAAACCGAACAATACTGAATATATACATATTTATACCACATTACATAAAGTCATCTATACATGCCATGCTTCCAAAGTATTAATTGCAAAATACCCAAAAAGTTGATGATAGTGTGGATGATTATCTAACGTCGTCCAAGTTCCGAGCTGATTGATGTCACTATAATCAAGGGAAAATAAAAACGAGTAAGCATATAGCTTAGCAAGTAAACATATGACCAATAAATAAATTCCTCACATGATTACATAGTAACATAATTTTAATCACACATAAATTTCATTGTTTGTTCAATTTCCAGCAAGCTATTTTTCTGCATCACGGTCACTAATTCATTTTTATCTGGAGCTACAGGGCTTCAAATTAAGTTCTGTAAATTTTCCCTGAAAATAAATTCATATAAATTTCAACCATAAAATTTTAAGAATTTTTGGTTCAGCCAATTAGTACAGTTTATTCTCTAAAGATTCCCTTGTTTCACTGCTTGACAGTTCTGACCTATTCTTACTAAAATTTACTTAACTCTCTTTACAAAATTCAAACAATGTTATCGTTTGTTTATATTAAAAATAGACTCATTAAGGAATCCAAACATATAAATTTTAGGCCATAATTATGGTTTTGCAATTTATGGTGATTTTCCAAATTTGGAACAGGGGATTTCGAAATCAATTCAACCCTGTCTCAATAAAATTCAAATATCCCCAAATATCCAACTCTTTTGCTTGCTCTATTTCTTTCATATGAAAATAAACTCTTCCAGCTTCAATTTCATATATTATTCAACCTGTAATTCATTTTTCACCATTTATGGTGATTTTTCAAATTTTCCCAACTGTTATTATTCAAAACAGTTTTTTTATTTAAATTGTTCTTTTGTATTTTTTATATTTCTTCCCATCTTACATATGGGTTGATTAAGTATCAAACCCAATATTCCTCTCATAAACTTGCCCACCACATATAAATATTCACCTTTCCAATTTCCTCGTTGAACACTCGGAATGTTATCCGTTATCGGTGGATTCAGCACTTAGCAACCACCAGTGAGTCGGGGAATCAACACTTAGCAACCCCTTTCACATTTAAGATACGGTGGGATCAGCACTTAGCAACCACCAATGATTCGGGGAATCAGCACTTAGCAACCCCTCAGGGGAATCAGAACTTAGAAACCCCCTTCACATTTAAGATACGGTGGAATCAGCACTTAGCAACCACTTTCACATTTAAGATATGGTGGAATCAGCACTTAGCAACCACAAATGAATCGGGGAATCAACACTTAGCAACCCCTTGTGGGAATTATCACTTAGCAACCCCCTTTATATTCAATGTAATCCGGCCTATTCCGAGTGTTCAACTGGAAACCGTGTTTTTCAACACTTTACCACCTTTCCCAACTTAACCACACTTTTAGAATCTTTGCCAAATATTTATTCTATGTTCAAATAAATCTCAACATATATCAAATAATATAAAAAATATGCATTATTTCACATGTTTACTTACCTCGGTGCAAAATATCGTAATTTTGCAATTTACTCCACTATCTTCTCTTTTCCCCGTTTAAGGTAGTCTTCTCGTCTTTCTTGATCTATAATAGCAAATTTAACTCATTTAATGTTCAAATTTAATAAAATAGTCCTCCACCCAACTTTTTGAAAAATTATAATTTTGCCCCCAAACTTTTGAATATTTACACTTTTGTCCCTAAGCTCGAAAATTAAATTTTATCTCTTATTCTTATGTTTTACAACATGCTGAACACTTTTACCTTCTATAGTAACATCAAATTCTCACTCTAACACATAGTTTTGAACATTAACTATTTTTACCAATTTTGTCAATTTACTCGTTTTCGTTTAAAATTGCTTAGCAAAAGTTGTTTAACATAATTTCTAGCTTCATATTCCACCATAAAACAGAAAAATAAACACTTTTCACCTATGGGTATTTTTCCAAATATAAACCCTAGGTTAAATTATTGCTAGAATAAGCTAAATTAAGCTACCGGGACTAAAAACGTAAAGAACATTAAAAACGGGGCTTGGAATCACTTACTATTGAGCTTGGAAGATTAAAAACCCTAACTATGTCTTCCCCATTGCTGATTTCATTCACCATGGAGAAGATGAGCACATTTTGCCATCTTTTTCCCTTTTTAATTCTTTTTATTACTAAATGACTAAAATGCCCCCATTTAAAAAAAAATCTATTTCACCCATTTCTTATGTCTATTTTTGTACATAAATTAACTAATGGTCTAATTACCATATAAGGACCACCAATTTATAATTTCATAACAATTAGACACTTCTAACATGTAGAACTCAACTTTTGCATTTTTTACAATTTAGTCCTTTTGACTAAATTGAGTGCCCAAACGTCGAAATTTTCGAACGAAATTTTTACAAAATTTTTTCGTGAAATTGTAGATCATAAAAATATAATAATATTTTCCCTCATCGGATTTGTGGTCCCAAAACCACTGTTCCGATTAGGCCCAGAATCGGGCTGTTACACTCAATGCCCAAAAATACAATACATATAGGTCAGTACTCACATTCTTATGGCATGCCAACTATATCCAACGGTCTCAAGGATGACAAGGCCAAAATATATGTTATTAACACACACATTTACTTACCGTTCACTGCACTTTTTCGCTGAAAATATCACATTATAAACACAACATTATCTCTGTCATTTAGCATGTATAACATGCCTACATTTACCCTTTAACAATGGTAATGCTGAACACATAACACATGCTATAGCATCTAGTCTCAGTTTACATTTTCACAATCACACTAGCACATATTTCACAAATTAAATCAAGTGTACAAGAAAGCTTACACTTGAAATTTAGAGTAGGGGTTTAGGCTACTTCTAAATTCCTAATTAACGAAATGAATCGTGTTCACAAGCAACGATTCTAAAGACTCCCCAGTTACGTTTTCGTAAAAATGCCGAAAGCTCAAACTAGCCTTTCCTTAAATTGTGGAAGGTCCTAACAAATCCAAGGCTTCAACAACATAAATCGCACAACACAATCACAATCAACTAATGACTCACCTTAAGGAATAAAAAACATAAGCCTAAGCTAAGTTCTCAAGTAACCGAAACCTTCTACATAACAAACTTAAATTTCAAATATCTCAGTCTATACTTAATATTGTTCCCTAAAACAAATTCCATTCATCTAATTATTCACCTACGACGAATTCTCAACCTTTAAACTACGCAAAAATACTCAATTCATGGTATCAAAACTTTGACATGTTTATGGAAAATTTCACAAAAAATCATTAAATGCTTAAAAATATTTAACAAAACTTCAAAGTAAGTTTAAAAACCTTTTAATCTTATTAAAACTAATTTAAAAACACTTTGAAACCATATTTTTACCCAAAATATAGAAATTCACCATTAAGGACCCAATTTTCGGCTTTTATTGAAAACATGCGATTTAATAACTAAAATTCAGTTTTAAAGACTAACATTAAAAACTAATGGGTAGACGAATGATTACCTTTGATGGAAGAAAAACGAGCTTTTTATTGAAAACCTTGAAAACCCACAAACTTGACAATGGAGAAATCTATGGTGTTTTAGGTGTTTTTATTTAAATTTTGTAGAGGTTTATGGCTTGGGTGCTAATAGAAATCAAAGGAATATAGTTTTGGAAATCAAAATTCGATGAACTAAGGTTTGGGATGGAAAGGACTGCACAAGAATGAGGGGAGAAGAAACGAACGTGATATGCTGAAGGTGAAGGATGATATTAGGTTGTATTTTTTAAAAACTTGGCTTAACTGCTTTATAAACACACAAAATTTTGTCCCTTTTACAAATCAGTCCCTATTTCAAAATTGAAAACCTTTTGAACATTATTTTCAAAAAATTGATTTGATTTTCTAAATACCATAAACGAGAACATCTTCGATATCCATGCTTACGAAATTCTCGAGCTCACTAGAGCTAAAATCCCTATACCCCTAAAACTCCTAGGCCCAATTTTGGGGTGTGACAACTCTCCCCCTCTAAAAAGAATTTCATCCTTGAAAATTACCTGAGCTAAAAAAGTAAGGATATTATTTTCTCATCGCATCTTTGGCTTCCCAAGCAGCCTCTTTTGTCTTGTGGTTGTGCCACAAAAATTTAACCAAAGGAACCCTCTTATTATGCAAAACCTTCTCTTGATAAGATAAAATCTCAATCAGTTCTTCCTCATGTGTGAGATCAATTTGAACTTCAATCTCCTCTGCTGGCATGATATGCGATGGATCTTAATGATACTTCCGCAACAGACACATGGAAAACATTGTGAATTCGCTCAAGCTCTGATGATAACTTGAGCCGATAAGCTACCAAATCAATCTTCTCAACAACTTAATAGGGTCCAACATACCTTGGACTCAATTTACACTTCCTACCATACCACAAAACCTTCCTTTAAGGAAAAACCTTCAAGAACACCTTATCGCCAACCTGAAACTCGATATCTTGACGTTTCAAATCTATATAAGATTTTTACCTATAAGACGCTACTTTCAATCGATCACAAATCAACTTCACTTCCTCCTCAGTCTCACGAACTAAGTCTAGTCCAACAACTCCCTTCTCATCCAATTCTGTCCAACACAAAAGAGTTCTACACTTCCTACCATACAACACTTCAAAGCCATATGAACACTTGCTTGAAAACTATTGTTGTAAGCAAACTTGACTAACGGTAAATATCCCTCCCAACTACCACTGAACTCGATCACATAACTTTACAACATATCCTTTAAAACTTGAATTACCATTTTCAAACTGACCATCTGTTTGGGAGGTGATAAGCCGTACTGAAACTAAGCTTCTAACACAAAGCCTCTTGCAAAATCTTCCAAGACCTCAATGTAAAATACGAATTTATATTAGAAATAATAGAACTAGGAACTCCATAGAGACATACAATTTCAACAATATACAACTCTGGCAACTTTTGTAAAGAATAGTCAGTACACACAGCCAAGAATGTGCACTTTTCGGGAACCGATCAACTATTACCCACACTAAATCTTAACTTGTCGGAGTCAAACGTAAACCTGAAACAAAGTCCATAGTGGTCCTTTCCCAGTTCTGTTCAAGAATCGCAATCAGTTGCAAAAATCCTGAAGGAAAATGATGCTCTGCCTTTACCTTCTGGCAAACCAAACACCGAGTCACAAAATTCACAACATCACAGTTCAATCTAGGCAACTAATAAATCTCTCAAAGATCATGATACATTTTACCACTATCGGGATGAATAGCGTAAGGGCCATTATGCGCCTCAGTAAGAATCGCTTGCCTCAAATCCACATCATGTAGAACACACAATCTACCTTGAGAGTTTACCACTATCGAGATGCATAGTGTAAGGGACATCACTGTGAACGTCAAAATCCCCTTTAACACCTTGCTCAACCTGTCGAATCCTCTTTAACAAATCCGATCTAATGACTATTTCTCCTTAATCTGTTGCGACAAAGTTAGCTTCACTTGAAGCTCAGCTAACAAACCACCATCACTAGCTAAACTTAAACGCACAAAAATAGCTCTCAACTTCGCCATCAACTTTCTATTCAAAGCGTTGACAACCACATTCGCCCTGCTAGGATGATACTCTATCACACAATCATAATCCTTCAAAAATTCAATCTAACGCCTTTGCCTTAAATTCAACTCATTTTGGTTGAGGAGTTACTCAAGGCTCTTATGATTTGTGTAGATGACACACTTCTCTTCATGCAAGTAATGGTGCCAAATCTTAAGCGCGAATACCACAATCGCTAATTCCAAGTCATAAGTTGGACAATTACTCTCATGCATCTTCAACTGTCTTGAGGGATAAGCCACAACTTTACCCTCTTGCATTAACATACAACCAAGTCCTGAGTACGAAGCGTCATTCTAAACCACAAAATCTTTTCTAGGCTTTAGTTGAACCAACATAAGTGCCTTAGTTAAAACTTCCTTAAGCTGTTCAAAACTTTTCTGCCTTTCATCAGTCCATTCAAACACCACACTCTTCTGAAGTAGTTTAGTTAAGGGTGCAGCAATAAGTTAAACCCTTCAACAAATCTACGATTATAGCTAGCCAAAAACAAGAAACTCTGAACTTCGGTAATACTCCTAGATGGCTTCCACTCTAAGATCACCTCAATCTTCTTTGGATACACTCAAATCCCTTATGCCGACACAACATGACCTAAAAATTCCACTTTTTTAAAGCCAAAATTCACACTTACTCAACTTCGCATACAACTGCTTATCTCGCAGAATCTACAAAACAACCCTTAGATGCATATCATGATCCTCCTCAAAACGAGAATACACCAAAATATCGTCTACGAGGACAACCACAAATTGATCCAAGTACGAATGGAATACTCGATCATGAAATTCATGAACGGAGTAAGGGCATTAGTTAAACCAAGTGGCATGACCAAAAACTCATAATGCCCATACCGAGTCTTAAAAGAAGTTTTCAATATATCAGACTCCTTCACTTTTAACTGATAATACCCATATGTTAGATCAATATTTGTAAACACTGTTGCACCTTGAAACTGATGAAACAAGTCATCAATTCAAGGTAAAGGATACTTGTTCTTAATAGTCAACTTGTTCAACTATCTATAGTCAATACACATCCTCATTGAATCATCCTTCTTTTTCATAGAAAAAATCGGTGCACCCTATGGAGATACACTCGGCCGAATGAACCCTCTGTCAAGCAACTCTTACAACTAAAACTTCAAATCCTTGAGCTCTTTTGGTTCTATGCGATAGGGGGCTATAGAAAGTGATGCAATACCCAGATATAGCTCAATACCAAACTCAACTTCATGTTCTGATGGCAAACTAGTCAGCTCTTCAAGAAACACGTCAGGAAAATCCTTAACTGTGTGAATATACTGAACTCTCAACTCTTTACTAAACAAATTCATCTCATAGGTTAAGTAAGCTTCACAACCTTTTCCTATCATTTTCACAACCTTCATAGCCGAAACCACATTAGACATAAATCCCGATTTTTCACCACCACCAACAATTTCTAACCCATCACTATTTCTCAAAGTAATTTATTTCATCTAAAATTATACCTTAAGGCAACCAGTCCACACCAAGAATAACATCAAACTCGTAGAAAGGCAATTCCATAAGATTAATAGGGAAAATGTGCCCTTGTATCATAAGGGGGCATCTACGATAAAATTTATTCACTATCATACCTAAATCAATAGTCTCTACAAGAATCCCTAACTTACAAGCCAATTCACTCAAATATATACAAATGTGTAGAACCAGAATCAACCAAAGAAAATAATGAAGTAGACTATAAAGTAAAAGAACTTTCCATAACATCAGTTGGATCCTGATCTTTCGGTTCCCTAACAACATAAACTTGAGTTGGACCTCTAGACTCAACTGTGAAGCAATAGTATGAGCAATAATTCATTGCTTAACCAGTTTTCCATTACCTCTATTGGGACCAAGGCCTCTAGTAGGGGCAGAACCAGGTGCTGAACTCTGAGTCTATGAAACCTCCACTCTGCTTGGGCAATTCCTCAGAAAATGTTCCATCGAACCACACTTAAGAAAACCACCTGCCAACTTACGACACTCACCAAAATGCCTATGCTCGCAATGTGCACAAATTAGCTATCTAGAACCACCAATCAAATCACCAATACTAACCACAATACTACTCTTCTGCCTAGACTGACTTGATTGAGACCCACGTCTCGCACCTCTACCGAAACTCTGACTATCACGCCCTCTCTTAGGAAGTCGACCTGATGCACCATAAGAAGTCCTCTTACCAAATTCACTAACCACAAAATAAGGCGGCTCAGCTAAAGTCTCCTCAACTACTTTATCTTTTCACTAAATCATCAAACATCACCATGTTCTGAGCTACCAAGTAAACCCGAATCTCACGATTAAACCCAAATCAGAAAATGTTACAACGGTCCCTTTAAAAAAGAACCTTGTCAAGAGCATACTGACTAAGTTGCACAAACTTTGCATCGTAGTTAGCCACTAAGAAATCACCCTAAACCAAATCCAAGAACTTATATTTACGAGCCTCCATATACTACTAACCCATGAAATTCCTCTTAAACACCCCAAGAAAATAATGATGAGCCTCACCGTCGAGTAGGGACACAGTACAACCTAACTTCTCCTTGACAGAATAGGGTATCTGCTCGAGGATCCTTTCAACTCCTTCCAACTAGTACTCAGCTACGGTCAGATTGGTACGTTTTACCCCAGAAAACTCTTTCCCACCAAATGCCTATAGATGTTCAAGCGACAACCCTCGATTAACTTGCACAGGATTAACAAGTGTAGGAGTAGGGTTATCACCAGCAATTCGCTGAAACGCTCCAATCATAGCTTCTATCAGAAGGCCAACACCCTCATCAGGTATGTTCACTCTATGTGACGACACATAAGGTGCAGAGGATGTACCATCCTATTGAGCACAAGCTATCACATTAACACATCTAGGAGGCATATCACACACAAAAACAAATAAGAGGCTTGAGTGGCGGGGAAATGATCCAAGTCACAATCTTGCAAGGAAACTTTAGGATTATAGACAATTTGTTTCTGTTCCTACCCCACATGTAATTCAATCAGAGACATTTCAAAAATTTTAAGAAATCAGGATAATTTAAACAATTGGGTTTCTAAATCCATGGGTTGTGAAACCTCAATAAACACATCAACAATCACCTAGGTTCGAGTGCTAATCAACCTTGGCTCTGATACTACCAAATGTAACACCCTATACCCGGCCTAGTCGTCGAGCTCAAATATCAGGATGCCACACCACCGTCTCACATCATACAGAGTACAAATGAGTTCATTATTAAAGAAACATCTTCCATTTTAGTATTGAGACGAGTTTTAAGTTAAATATACTCTTAATTATTATTAAGACTTACTAAATACACTTTACTTTATCATATAATAACAATTGTGCATACATGAGGGCCACTTGGCAAAATTTCAAAACTGACTACGTAGGTATTGATATTGGAACATGGGTATCGATATTTTACGTACACAGTATCAATACCGATTGAAAAATCGATACCAAAATAGCATTTTTTCTTGTCCAAAAATAAAACACCCGAAGTTCTCGACACCTTTCAATATGTATCAGTAATTTTACCTTGAGTATCGATACTCGTGATATGGTATCAATACCAAATTACGATTCTGACTTTATGCACATTTGAATATCATAAAGGTATCAATTTTAAAACTCGAATATCGATACCCCTGCTTCAAATAATAAAAATTCATCTTACAAAAGTATACAAACCATTCCAACACAAGTCTATTCAACGTGCAACTTTTACCATATCAAAGAAACGTTAGAATGACTATAACAATAGTTTCAAACATAAAAAATAAGTCCGAGAAATAATCAACATATCACGATTCAAATCTTTAAATCTTAAGAAAAAATAAGCTATGGAAACATCCAAAATATTATGGCAAATACCAGTAAAAAGTCTACCACATTGCCTTTATTTTCCCAAACCATAAACGGATAATAAATCACTTACAAAGGATTACTAGAGTCTAGCTTGGATCAATCCCTTGGAACCACACCGCTTACATTAAAACATTACTAATCTACAATGATTTAAAAGGAGTGGGTGAGCTTAACAAGTTTAGTGACTGCCCAGAATAACTACCACGCAAACAAGTCATCATGCATTAACGAACCATCTATATAGCATACTTACAACAGTACCAACTTTAATGTCATATTATACTTACTCATGCATTGTTTAATGGTTCATTTACTTAGTAATCACATACACTTTTAAGCATATATCACATTACACATATAATCACATTTAAAGATAATTTGGCACTTGATCTATGAAACATATAAGGAGCTCTATCACACACATTGGATACACAGATCTCCAACACACCAATTGACTCATAGAGTCGAGCATATCCCAAAAAGTGAAGCATAAAACTAACACTCTCCAACACACCAAACATGTCCCGTTGAATGGAGCTTAACTCACATTCCATTATCTGTCCAACTTGTCCTAGGGTCTCAATGCCCAAAAACACATTACATATAGGTGAGTACTCACAATCCTATGGTATGCCAACTATATCCAACGGTCTCAAAGATCACAAGGCTAAAATATTCGTTATTATCACACACATTTACTCACCGTTCACTGCACTTATTTACTGCAAATATCACATTATAAACACAACATTATCTCTGTCATTTAGCATGTATAACATCCTACATTTAACTTTAACAATTGTAATGATGAACACATAACACATGCTATAACATCTCGTCTTAGTTCACATTTTCACAATCACAATAGCTCTTATTTCACAAATAAAATCAAGTGTATGAGAAAGCTTACACTCAGAATTTAGAGTAAGGGTTATGTAACATCCTATACCAAGCCTGAATATTAGAATGGTTTTAAGTGAACCTTACTCTTTAGTTATCATCCTTACGTGCTAAACATTCATCGAATAATCTTATAATAATTTAACATGCTTAAGGTCCATTTAGCAAAATCTCAAAACTAACTACGTAGGTATTGATACTAGAACATGGGTATTGATATTTTCAACACACGAAATTGATACCGTATGGAAAATCAGTACCAAATCAGCATTCTGTTTCTCGTCCAAAAATCAAAACCTGAAAAATATCAGTACAATTGAAAAATTATCGATAAAATTACCCCGAGTATCAATACTCGTGATAGGGTATCGATACCAAATTACATTACTAACTCCATATACATTTCAAAATCACAGAGGTATCATTTTTACAACATGAATATCGATACCTCTACTTCAAACAAAAAAATACAATATTTTAAAGCAAATAAGTCATTCCAACTTGTACCAATTCATCATGCTATCATATTATCATCAAATAAACATCAAAACAGCCGTAATACTAGTCTCAAACATCAAAAGTAGGTCTAAGCTATAATCAACATAATGCAAAACGAATCTTATAAACTTGAGAGCAAATAATCTATGGAAGCATCAAAAACATCATTGCAAATATCAGTAAAAGTCTACCACATTGCCTTATTCCCAAAACATAAAGATTAGTATTACATTCCATAATTCAACACATAAATACTTACCGATTTTTGCTCACTTTCACTACACATTTAGATTGCTAACACAACATCATCACTATTGTTCGACATATTTAATATGCCCACAACACAATACAATTCACAATAGTCATCACACATTTCTCATATAATAATATTGCATTATAATAATCAATCTATAAATATTCTCATAATCACATAATTTACTAAAAATAAAACAAGGGAAATAGAAAGCTTATAGTCGGAACCTCGGATAGGGACTTAGGCTATTTCTAAGCTCCCAATTAACACTATGAATCGTGTCTACTACTAGCGACTCCAAACACTCACCGATTACGCTTTCACCAAAAAGTCGAAAGCTTAAACTAGCTTTTCCTTGCCTTTCGCTTTGGTTGAAGAAGGTTCCAACGCTTTACACATGATAACCAAACAATATACACAATTAATATTTAGCCAAAGACTCACTTAAACCAACCAAAAACACAAGTCTAAGTTATATTCCTCATGAAACTGAAATTTCGACTAACAAACTTGAAACTCAAATATCTTCCTCTATAATTAATCTTTTTGCCTACAACCGATTTCATTCATCTAATTATTCATCTATGACTAATTCTCAACCTTTAAACTACACAAAACTACTCAATTCATGGTATTGAAATTTTTGACATGTTTATGGCTATTTTCACGAAAATTCATTAAATCCTTAGAAATCCTTAATGAAACTTTAAAGTAAATTTACAATCCTTCTAATAATATTAAAACAAGATGAAAAATACTTTGAAACCACGTTTTTACCCAAAATCCTGAAATCTACCATTAACGACCCAATTTTTTGTTTTTATTTAAAACATGTGATTTAATGGCTAAAAATTCCATTTAAAAGACCAAAGATCATTTAAAACTCGAGTTGATGAAAAATTGAGTGTTTGATCGAAAACACAAAAAAGCACAAGCTTGACAATGGAGGAATCTATGGTGTTTTTTAGTGTTTTTCTTGGATTTTATGGAGGTTTAATGATTTGGAAAGTGACAGGAATAGATGAATTTAGGTTTGAAAAAAAAAATTATGGGAGGAGTTGGGAGAGCATGGGATGGCAAGAGAAAATAAAAGGGAGAAGTTAACATGAAAGTAAAACTAGGTGGGGGATGATATACGGCGAATTTTAAAATTTAGTTTATTTGCTTCATAAACACACATAATTTTGACCCTTTTACAAATCATTCCCTAATTCAAAATTGAAATTCTTTGGAACATTATTTTCAAAAATTGATTTAACTGTAAAAAAGCCATTGTCGAATATTTTTTCGATTCACCATGCTACTAGATTTTCGAGCACTCTAGAGCTACAATTCCTAAAATACTCCTCAAAATCCTAAGCCCAATTTTGGGTTGTTATAGGCTTAGGCTACTTCTAAATACCCAATTAACACAATGAATTGTGTCCACAAGCAATGATTCTAAACACTCACTAATTACGCTTTCGTCGAAATGCCGAAAGCTCAAACTAGCCTTTCCTTAACTCGTGGAATGTCCTAATGAACCTGAGGCTTCAACAACATAAATCATACAACAACACAATCACAATCAATTAATGACTCACCTCAAGCAATAAAAAACATAAGCCTAAGCTAAGTTCTCAAGTAACCAAAACCTTCGGCATAGCAAACTTAAATTTCAAATATCTCTATTTATACTTAATCTTTTTGCATAAAACAAATTCCATTCATCTAATTATTCACCTATGACAGACTGAAAACCTTTAAACTGTGGAAAACTACTCAATTCATGGTATCAAAATTTTCAACATGTTTTTGGTAGTTTTCACAAAAATTCATTAAATCCTTAGAAATATTTAAAAAAAACTTAAAATTAAGTTTCAAAACCTTTTAATATCATAAAAAATAATTGAAAAACACTTTGAAACCACGTTTTTACCCAAAATCTTGAAATTCACCATTAATGACCCAAAATTTGGCTTTTATTGAAAATAGGCGATTCAATAGCTCAAAACTCAATTTTAAAGACCAACTAATATTAAAAACTAATGGGTAGATGAATGATTACCTTTGATGAAAGAAAAATTAGCTTTTGATTGAAAACCCAAAAAACCCACAAACTTGAGAATGGAGAAATCTATGGTGTTTTGGGGGGTTTTTCTTTAATTTTTATAGTGGTTTATGGCTTGGGTGTTGATAGAAATTAATGGAATATAGTTTTGGAAATAAAAATTTGATGAACTAAGGTTTGGGATGCAAAGGACGGCACAAGAATGAGGGGAGAAGACACTAACGTGATATGATGAAGGTGGGGGATGATATTAGGTTGTATTTTTTAAAAACTTGGCTTAACTGCTTCATTAACACACAAAATTTTGCCCCATTTTGAAATCAGTCCCTATTTCAAAATTAAAAACCTTTTGAACATTATTTTCAAAAATTGATTTGATTTTCTAAATACCATAAACAAGAACTCTCTGATTACCATGCTTACAGAATACTCAAGCTCACTAGAGCTAAAATCCCTAAAATACACCTAAAATTCATAGACCCAATTTTGGGGTGTGACACTAAACCCCTTCTAACTCTAAAAAACTCAAAAAACTCTCAAATTGTTCAACTAAAAAAACCCTATTCTCATTTTTCTCTTATCGCTTCTACTTTTGCTGCATTTATTTCTTTTCTTTTCTCTTTGGTTTCTCTTTTGTGCAGGTCTAAGCTCCACATCAGTAACAAAATTGCAACAAATTCACGAATATTCAAAATCACAAGGTTAAGGGTTCCTTCTCAAACTTTACTGTTACATTGCATTTTTCATTTTGAAACATATTGCTTGATTATTAGTTGCCCTAGTTTAATATATGATGAAACATGCCTCTTAGGAAAACTAGACAAACTAATGAACGAGAAAATTTGGTGGTCGCAAACCTCTTGAAATTTCAAAAACCGAATGCCGAATAATACTTTCTAGAACTACAAGAGAAGACATTCATTCAATAAAGGGGTTTCGAACTATCGATGATCCTCTATAAAGAGATTTGGATGTTAGTTCGATATCATAGGTGGGAATGCTTTTGCATAACTCTAAAAGAACCCGCCATTATTCTGGTTGTCTAAGAGTTCTATGCATCTTTTAGGTATCGAGATTCTAGGAGACTGTATGATGCTATTTGGGAAACTGTAATGTTAAGGGGTAAAGAGGTGCACGTAACCTTTCGAGAAATTTGTGAGTTTTACGATGCTCCATATTATGAAAATAATTTTCTCGACAATACTAATTTAACTAATTTGAAGGACATAGATATGGATAACATTGTAAACTACTTATCTAAAAGGAGGGGCGAATGGAACCACCAACCGAATACCAGAGTACTGACTGCCTCCAGACGTAGTAACATTCAGAGTGTGAATACTGCAATAAAATAGAGTTATGAGGCGGTATCCGAAAGTATACAGGTAGAGTTGTAATATAGATTTTACAATGAAGTAGGTGAGTACTCCGAGGATCGTACCCAAGGGAGATGAGCACTAAATAAATCTTAACCTAAATAATTAAATATCTAATTAATACTTTTGGTCAATTATAGCACGATATTAAAATAAGAAATATGTTTAGGGTTTGTAAAATAATAAAATAAAATAACATAAAAAAGAAATTAAAATTACAAGAGATAAAGATAAATAGAGTTAATCAAATTTGAGAATAGGAGATCATCTCACTTCAGCAATCCTAATTAATTGTTGTCTCGGGTTCTCGTCAACCAACTAGTTGCTACCCTAGCAGGATCTTTTGATTTTCCACCAATGTAATGAGTCAGCAAGAACTACTTATCTTCTGACCTCACAGTCTAAACTGGCTTGGGGTAAAGATGTTTATGAATGGGCAATACCAATTTTGGGTTAATTCCCACCTTGATGACTTCTCAGGGTTGTCAGGCCTAGGTTTTGTTTTACATTCTTCCTTTTCCAAAGAAGTGATCCGTTGAGTAACCCTACAAAAAAGTTAAGAGATCATGCCTCCACTCACTAATCCCCCATAGAAGGATTGATCATGGGGAATGATGCAGAATAGAAGGTTTAAGAAAGCCTGATTGATATTGAATAATATGAATCCACAGAAGTTGATCTTGCTTTATAGTCAAATCTCTTGAAGAAACAAATAAACTAAACTATGAAAACCTAAGAGAAACAAGAAAACAAGTCTAAAAACCTAAGAAAATAATCTAAGCTAATCGATTGGTGTCCATAATGTGTGCCAAAAAAGCCTATTTATAGCCTTCAGGTAGCCGTCGTCGTTTACCCTAGGTTAGCTGACATTCCCAAGCTTTAAGTTTGATTGTGATGACCAAAATGATCCTGCTTCGTGTTTTATTCTAGTCACAGAGTTGATGTCGCGACACACCAGGACCTGTGTCGCAACATAACAATCAGTATGCTCCTCTGCAGCCATCTTCAAGGGTATGTCGCGACATCCTTAGCCTATTTCGTGACATTGAAGGCAGATTCTCACTTTCTCTATTTTTCTCTCTATGTTGCGACATTGGATCTCCTATGTGGCAACATAACATCCAGTATTGGCCTGAAATGCCTTCTAATGGTCTCCTACACACTTGCAAAGCACGTTAGCTCTCTTTTAGGCCTCGTTCGACCCTTAAGGTTAATAAAAGACTCGATGTGCACATTTTATTGAATGTAAGTAAAACTAAAGAAACTTAACTAAAACATAACGAAAATGCTTGTATTCAAGCCCTTTAAATGTGTAAACTAGTTTAATCTGCTACACCAAATTACGACAGATAAACTACTAACCAGTTTCAATCAAGCAATCATGTTTCCCACAGCTAAAATATGGATGTAAATTCTATGCACTAGAATTACACCTACTATGAACGTTTCTAACGTAAACACTTTTTGAGCTATTTTGCTATATGAAATTTTGTAAAGAAAAGAAGATATGCATCAACAAATGGATCTATTTTAGTATGAATCATTGTATAAGTGGCTAGAAGGTCGAGGTTTTCTTTCTTCACCTAGTGACGACACTATGGAAAAAGGCTAGGGTTCCAATGGAAACAAATGGGCAATTCATGAGGCCAATGAAGAGCTTAATAGGTGATTCTATTTATACTCAATACGCCGAGCTTCAATGAAAAAAAATCAAGGTTTGGAACCAATAACAAAAGTAAAAGATGTACATCCCGACATCTCTGAAGAGGAAATCAACATTAACTACTTGAAAAGAACCTGATGGAAGAGACATCCCAAACATGGAGTGGGTGATAAGGTGGATGCAAGAGATGGGCCCAATGAGACAAAAATTTGTATGGCAAAACGATATCAGAATACCAATTCTGCCTCTTAATAAATACGATTGATGTACGACCACCAACAATTTAAGAAAGAAGAGGAAAACGATGATGAGAAAGATGAATGGGAAGAAGAAGTAGAGGAGGAAGCTACAGAGCTAGATTCTCAATAAGAGGATGACGATTACAAGGCAACATTTTAGCCACAAAGATCCACGCAGAAAGAAGTAAAAAAACATAAAGTAAATGATGATCCTTGAGAAAGTATAATATCAGGATTAGTTTAAGAACGAAGAAAATATGAATAATCATAAATGCACATAATTCGTGCATGATATATAAACAACTTACCTAGGTTACATAGGGCTTTTCGGCTTGTAACATTTTGAGGCTGAAGGTTGGTATGAAATTCAAAAACAGGGAGCATCAAAATAGTTTCAAGCATGAATTAGTTTGACATATCGTATTGTTCCCTATTCACCCCTTTTAGTAACCCTTTTACGCTCACCACCTTATTCTCCTTCTCTCACCTTTCTTAATTATCTGTGTAGGAAGTTACAATATAAGGATAGTAATTGTGATCAGCTTATGAGTTTTTATGCAATACTAACTGAGATTTATAAATTTGTGACCTTATTTTTGGGTCACTTTTACTTTTTCAATATTGTCTCACTCACAATGCTTTTTCATTGTTCTAGTACTTTTCCACTCATTTTGACTTTTTCTAAATTTTTCTTGTATTTGCACACTTTTAGCTTGACCTATAATTACTATATCGCATTGTTTCTTCCTATTTCATTCTGATTTTACAAAACCACTGTAATGTCTCTATGTATCCCTCAATACATGTGGCCAGATGTCTAAGTTTGTGCAGTTCAGGGAGCAAAGAAAAAAGATAAGTACAATATATATTTGGGCTTCGAGTTTTGTGTAAAGGTTTTTAATAAGTGATTTATGGCTCAAATATAGGTACTATAGTTCGATGCATAAGGTTGGCTTTTTAGCTTTTTGTTTATACCAAAGAATGTCTTAGTTCATCCCTAGGTATCTCAATATTCATGAATTTAATCGATTAAATAATCATAACCCTAATCATTTACTATCATACTAGCATGCTTATTTCCCTATATTTTATCTATCATTTGCTATATTGATTTACCGTAATTTGGTGTAGCAGATTAAGCTAATTTCCACACTTTAGCAACTTGAAAGCAAGCGTGTTCATTATGTATTAATTATATTCTTGTGAGTTTTTGTTAAGATAATAAAATATGCAAATTGAGTCTTTTATTGACCTTAGAAGCCAAATGAGGCCTAAGGGTGAGCTAATGACCTTGGTAAATGTGTAAGAGACCATTAGAAGGCGTAATAAACTGATATTGGTGTCTATGTCACAACACAGAATGTTTGATGTTGCAACATAGGGAAAAAAAATGGAGAAATCACAAAACTACCTTCGATGTCGTGACACAGCCAATAAGTGTCACGACATACCCCTGAAGATAGCTCAAAAGAAGTACATTAACTGCTATGTCGCGACACAGGTCCTAGTTTTTCACTGGATAGAAACTAAACATGAGACAGAGGCATTTTGGTCCACTCAATCAAACTTAAAGCTCGGGAACGTCAGCTAACCTAGGGTTAAGGAAGAAGGCCACCTAAAATCTATAAATAGGCTCATTTGACACATGTTACAGAAACCATTCACTTAGCCCAGAACTAGTCTTTTAATTTCAGTTCATGTTTTTCTTTTCTTAAGTTAGATTTATTTCATTTGTTCTTGCTCTATGTTGAGAGATCTTAATTGTGGAAACAATCAAACCTTGTGGATTCACGATCAATCTTAATACAATCAAGCTCTTTCGTAAACTCTATATTGTCGATTTATTTGGCATGTTTTCTCTTTATATCGGTTTTATAGTGTCTATGGAGGCCATGAGTAACTAATCCCTCTTTGGGGGATTAGTGGGTGGAGGTATGATCTGTTAACTATTTTGTAAGGATACTCAATGGATCAATTGTCTGGGAAATGAAAAATGTAAAAAAAGACCCTAAGCCTGAAAACCCTGGGAATTCATGAAGGTGGGAATTAACCCAAAATTGGTATGGCCCATCCGTGAATACCTTCACCCCAAATCGGTCTGGACTATGAGGTCGAAAGATATGTAGTCCTTGCCAACTTGTAATTTGAGTAGAAGATTGGAAGATCCTGCTAGGATAGCAACTACTTGATTGACAAGAAACCCGAAATGACAGTTGATGGAGATTACCGAAGTGAGTTAATCACCCATAATCAGATTCGAATATTTCTATTCTTCAATCTCTTGAATTTTTGTTCTTGATGTTGTTTTATTATAAAAACCCTAAAAAATCCTTTTCATTTTACCTTTATACTATAGCTAAACTAAAGTACTAATTATATCTTTCAGTGCTTAGGTTAAAATTGATCTAGCACGCGCATCCCTTGGGTACGATACTCGGAGTACCCACCTACTCCGTTGTAACTATATTACAACTAGACCTATATACTTGTCGATGCCACCTCATTTATATATCTTTCACTACATACATGCACTTAACCAATGGCTTGTATTTCTAAAAGCTCAAGCAGTCTTTTGACAAGAAAAATAAAGGAAAAGAAAAATAAAAGAAGAAAATAAACACTTGAATTTCCTATGTTACCCCCACTTTAGATAGCACATTGTCCCTAATTTGCAGCCCTCCAAAATACAAGAAAGAAGTTACCTGATTGATCTTGACATTACTGTAGCCTTATGGTGGGTTTCTTCTTCCTTGTTTGTTTAAAGATCGTAACTATAGTGCCCTCTTTGTGTAAGGTTCCTACATAGAAAATTTAAAAACAAAATAGTAGACATATATACTAATTTTATCCTACTCCTACTCTAAAATGAAAATTAAAACAATCAAAGTTAATTGTTTACAAGTCCCAACAATTAAAGTTAAAATTTAAAGTCTTTAGTCATCAAATTCGAGTGGCTGTCTCCACTCTATTGGAGCTTTTCCCTTGCCTAAAACGCTGCCTTAAGAGAAGTCTCCACTCAACGAATGTGCATACTGGGTTGGACTACAGATGACTAGCCCTTTCTCTGTAGATCTTTCCAACTAAAATCCCGCCTCATTATCGTCATTCTCCTCCTTGTCTTCCTCGTCGTCATCATTTCCCTCTTCTTCCTTGCTTTCTTGTGCTTTGGATGGTTGATGGAATTGCATCATACCATATTTATTTGGTGTTAAGTTAGGTATTCTCATACCATTTTGACATGTAAATTCCTATCTTATTAGTCCCATCTCCTGCACCCACCGTATTACCCACTCTAAGCCTAGGATGTTGTTTCCGTAGTTCTTTCCCGAGCTGTTGATGTCTTTTTTCTTTTCAGGGATGTCAAGACATCCATCTATTGTTTTCTGCACTGGTTCCAATATTCTATTTGGTTTCATTGAAGCTCAATGTATTGAGTGTATATGGAGTCTCCTATCCAGATCTTTGTTGGCCTCATGCACTGCTCGTTCATTGCCATTGGAACCCCAATCTTTTTGTAAAGTGTCATCACTAAATGAGGAAAGAAGACCCCGACTTTCTGGCCGCTTATGCAATGCTTCATGCAATGGTAGATCCATCTCCCGACACATTTTTTTACTGCAAAATACCATACAACAAAATAGCTCAAAAATTATTAATGTTAGATACATTTAGAGCAGGTGTAATTCGAGTGCATAAGAACTATATCCACATTTTTGCTATTGGAAAAATAATTTCTTGATTGAAAGAAGTTGGGATATAGGTACCTGGTCGATGTTTTCATTTATCCCTACCCTCAATTAAATATTTTACAATGTTATCCATGACTATTTCTTTGAAATAATTTAAATCAGTGTTATCTATAAAATCATATTCATAGTATGGTAGATTGTAAAATTCACAAATTTCCCCAAGGGTGACGCGCACGGCTTTACCCCTAACCGTTACACTTTCCCACATAGCATCATACGATCTCATAGACTCTTGATCTCTAAGTGCTGCATAAAAATCCTATACTGTGAGAACAACAACTGGTTTTTTTGGGGTTATGCCAAAGCACTCCCATCTATGGTACTAGACTAATGTCCAAATCTCCTTACACAAGAGCATGGATGGTTCGAAACCCTTTCTTGTATGGATGTCTTCTCTTAGAGTTCTAATAAAAAAAATTTGGTGTTCAATTTTGGGAAATTAGAGGGGTTCGTGACCACTGGTATCTTTTGCTCATTGGTTCTTCTAGATTTCCTAGGAGGCATTTTTTCAAATATGCTTAACTAGATAACCAAGTAATCAAGCAATGTGTTTCTCGATTAATCAATGTAATAGTAAAAATTGAAGAAAGGAAACCTTAACCTTGCTACACCGAGTACTTTGTTGCTTTTATGGATTACTGCAAACTCCTAGATAATGTAGCACCCATACCTATACAAAAGAGAATCCAACAGAAAAATAATTGCAGCAATAGAGAAACGAAAAGGGGAATCATAATAAGGGTGTTTGAAGTTGGAAACTTTGAGAGGTTTTTGAGAGGGTTTAAAGTTAAAGAAGGTTTAGGATGAATATTAGAAATGTTTTAGTTTAAAAAAATTGGATTTTTAGGTTAAAATCCAAGTTAAAATAAGTTCTTAGCCCTGAGGCCACTATCTTCGATGTATAGAATGAATATTAGAAGGTTCGATGTTGCGACACACCTTGAAATTTTGAAACCCTGAGGCAACTATCATTAATGTTTCGAAACAAGGGTACTTGTCTTATGATATTGAGTTATGTTTTGAAAATTTTCAAGGTTGGGCTTAGTGTTCCAACACAGAGATGTCGTGTTGTGACACCAGCCTTGTTCCAGCCTTATTTCTTAAATTTCAATGTGCGCGGGGCATAATATCTTAATTCTAAATAGTTTTTAAAATTAAATCCTTGTGTGCATATTTAATTCTATTCCAATTCAATTACTAATATTTTAGTCTATTAGAATACAATAATTTACAAAAATTAAAATAGTTTGTTGAAGATCAAGTGTTACTATCAGATTCATTTGTTAGCTCTGTTAATCTACACTTGGACGTTCTCTCGCTTGGTTGTTTGTCTGAATTTTTCCAACGTCTTTCATATTACTCCACCTTGCTCCGCTTGTGCTACTCTTTGAATTTTCTTTTTCATCTTGTATTAACCACAGAAAACACCTTTCCTGGCTCAGGGTTGTTATAGGTTTTTAAAGATATTTCATAACAAGCTTTCTTTAATTTTTCCTTACTACCCTCATTCTGTTGGTGACCACATTTAAATATTTTACTCTCACCATTGATTTTCATGATTAATTCATTATTTTCTAAGTTTATGGTAGACCTGGATGTGGCTAGAAAATGTATTACTAATAGAATAGGGATTTCGTGGTCTTCATCAAATTCTAGTACTACAAAATTGGCTGGGATAATAAAATTGCGCACCTTAACCAATACATCTTCAAGCACTCGTTTCGATTGTACTGAAGACCGTTCCCATAACTAGAGTTTCTTATAAATTGATAAGGGCATTAGACTAATTTGGTCTCCCTATTTAAGTTTCCTACACCTAGCCATTAAGTTTCCCTATTTAAGTGGCTTGAATAAGTTTTGAAAACTTACAATTTCTACTTTATCCATTTTTCTTTTGTCCTCTAACCATGAAGGGAATGGATTCTTCGCAACGTCGGGCTTTGTGTTCTGTGTAGCTTCTAGTTCAGCTACCGACTTGGCTACCTCTTCTTGTTCTACTTCAACATCATCTTGTTGAGGGGTCTCTTCTTGAAGATCATTGGCATCCTCTTCGTCTTCATCTTGTGTAGGGTCACTTGGGCTACTGTATGCTTTACCCAAATGGAATGCTATTACTTTCACTTGCTCCTTCCCTTCTCTTCGAGGATTATTTTTAGTGTTGCTTGGAACGTATATGCCAATTTTCCTTATAATTTCTCCCATTATGATCGTCAATTGGCTAATCTGATCTTCAAGCTTAGTCAATATGGTTTGTGTTTGAGTGCATTCAAACCACACTTGTCCTATATTAGTCTGTATTGACTGCATATCTCCCTCAATTCGATCCAGACTTTGACTACATACAATATGGTCATTGGGGTTGATCCTTTCCTAAGGTTTATGCAAATATGGAAGTTGGTAAGTAATGCTTTACTTATTGAGATTACAATTATTACCTTTTCCTTGATTAAAGCCTCATCTCAAATTTGGGTGATCTCTCTAGACATGGTTATAAGTGTTTGACTAAGGATTTCCACCCGTATTCCCGATGTAGTTTACATTTATGGCTGGGATCTAAGGGTACTGGCTGATCGGTCTATCTACATCGTGCATCATAGGCCTACTGGATTTCGACTTTATCTAGGTAAGCCTGTCCAATATTTGTTGATACTTGTCTTCTTTATGGAAAACTTTAATGGTAGATGGTTTTTGGCTATATGTGAATCTTTCATTCGGCCACTAGCAAGGATTCATCGCCATGTTTTCTATTAATTCATAAGCATCTTCGTATGTTCGGATCATCAAGGGTTTCCTTGCATCTCCATCTAGTCCCGATTTAGAATGTGCACCCAGCACGTTATAGAACATTTGCAACTATAGTCGTTCAAGTAGACCATGGTGAGTGCATATTTGTATGACTGACTTAAAACGCTCCTAATCTTCATGAAAACTCTCTTCTTCCAATTCTTTAAACTTTGCAATCTCCTTCATTAGTTGGACCGTTTTGCTAATAGGAAAGAACTTGTATACATGTTATTATAGATCTTAGTGCTTGCGAATCTAACCAAGAGAAAGAATTATCTATTAAGGAGAACAGGAACAGCCGAAGATGAATAGCATCATCGGTGACCTCGTTAAACTTAAAAGTATCACAAATTTGGAGAAATCGTTTTAGGTGCTGATTTGGGTCCTCTATCATAGTCCCTCTGAACTGGAGGTTGTTTTGTATCATTTAGATCATTGTCAGCTTTATCTCAAAATTGATCTTTGTTATGGTCAACCTTGCGATGTTTTCTTGTACTGCATCAAGGTTTGGTAGCATATAGTCTTTCAACATGCATTCCTCTCGAGCCATTTGTGGCTCTACTGGTAATTACGATAGTGGTGATGGTAGATCTTTTAAGTTAAGTTCATCGAAGACCGGATTATCTCATTGTGGATTAACTACAGTAGGTGGGTTATTTTGTATCTGCTATTGTTGTTGTTGTCAACATTGATAATGTTACATGATGCTGCTCACACAAACTGTAAAGACTCTGCAACAAATGCAGGATCTTAGCCATCACTAAGACATCCAAGACCAGCACCCGAAATGGCAATATCCCTAATTACATGTCATTTACATCCTAGCCGTTCACTAATTTTATACGGGCCTCAATTTATATCCATATCAATTGAACTTTTGAACATTATCCTTTACACAAGAACTCAACTATATACGTTCCTTTTTTTTTAATTTCAAACATTAATTATACCAGCTTTCATAATCTAGTCCTTTCAACTATCAACATATTGTTCCATAAACATTCAATTGCAACACATACATAAGTATACATATCAAACCACAAGGTAAATATAAATCAATTTAATTATTATACGAACGTACCAAAATTGAAATAGCAGCAAACACAACACCAAGGACTACTTAACAATTTTTCATTTTTCTTGTTTGTCTATCGGTTGATCCGCTTCTTGATCTATATGAATTTAATTCAATTAACCATTCAAATCCCTTAAAACATCTAAACACATGCATATGACCCTTTATTAATAATCGCCTTTGAACATACTAATGTCTACAGTGTAAATCCGGCAACCAAATATTATCGCTAGGAGGTTTCTCCAAGTATACGGGTTAGGTTGTAATATAGATTTATACGATGAAGTATTGGAGTACTCTGAGGATCATACCCAAGGGAAGTGAAACTAAACTAATTGTAACTTGTACTTTAATATAGCAAATTAGTAATTTAATTAAATTATATTACGATATATCCTAAGGTGATGAAAAATCATATTGTATGAAAATAATTCAAATGCATAAAATAAAGATGGGAAAATAATTTGTAGACTTTATCAATCTTAAGGACAGATGACTAATTCGCCTCGGTGATCATAACTAACTTCTATTTTGGGTTCTATTCAAGCAACTAGTCATTAACCTAGCAGGATCTCTCGATCTTCCACTAAACTAATGAGTCAGTAAGAACTACTTATCATTCGACCTCACAGTCCAGACCGGATTGGGGTAAGATGTTCACAGATAGGCAATACCAATTTTGGGTTCATTCTTACCTAGATAACTTCCTAGGGTTATCAGGCCTAGTGGTTTTAAGTTCTTCCTATCCCAACCAGGTGATCTGCTAAGAAACCCTACATAGAAGTTAATTACTCCCAAGTCCACTAGCTAATCTCCCATAAAAGGATTAGTCCCTCAACGATATAATAAACATTATAAACTTGATTGAAAAGATAAGCATAAATAATATATCAAGAATAAAGTTTAAGAAGAATCCTGATATGTATTGATTATTGCAAGAACGAAAATCCACAAAGAGTTGATGAATCCACAAATTGAGTTCCATGACAAATGAAAATAACCTAAGTATAAAATAAGCTAGAAAGAAACTGAAAATAAAACTAAATGAAATTCGTAACCTAAAAGTTGAATTAAAAACTGTTTATGAAGTGTTTAGAGTTGTCTATCTATAGGCTTAGGGTTGGTCGTCATCCATTGACCTAATTTGGCTGACGTTTTTGCATTAAAGTTTGTTGTGCGGACCAAAACACCCTTATCTCATTAATTCTCCTCATCAAGGCAGTGTCGCGACACCCTCTGGCTTGTGTCACTCGACACTCACGGTAGTTTATGATCTAAGGCTCGATTACAGGGCTACTTCGTGACACTAAAGGCAGTTTACTCCTTTTAAGTGCCCTGCTCACTATGTTGCGACATCGACACTCCGTGTTGCAACATCACGGCCAATCTTGTGTTCCTATGCCTCCAAATGATGTCATTCACATTCATTGAATACGTAAGTCTACCTTTAGGCCTATTGTGGTCCCTAAGGTCATATAAATGGCTTAAGTTAAAATTTTTCTTATTTATGAACTAAAATTAAAAACTAAGTAAAAACAAATCGAAATTGCTTTTATACGAGCTCCTCAAGTATGAATAAAAAGTTTAATCTGCTACAACGAATTGCGACAAATAAAACTGCCCCACACTTAAGTCATTGCTTCTCCTCAGCAAGAAAACATAAAAATGAAAATATAAAAGATGACCCTTAAGCAAGTATGATACAAAGATGAGTTCTGGAACACCGTAACTAGGAATAATCATAAATGCGCATAATTCTGGCATGATATGTAAATGACTTCCCATTTTCAACTTCAAGCATATAAGTTCAGTATATTACAATGTATATAAGCAACAAGGTCCTCAAATATATTGATCCATCAATAAATCATACAGGTAATTTGATTATCCTAGTAGAATACAAACATTTATTGTTGCAATTACTCAATACAATGTCCATTCAAGAATAGATTTACCTAGGTCACATATGAAATTTTTGCTTGTAACGTTTTAAAGCTTAAGGTTGATATGGAATTCAAGAACGAAGAGCATCACAAAGGTTTCAAGTATGAAATTAGTTTGACACATCGTATTGTCCCCTATTCACCCCTTTAATAACCCTTTCCCGTTCACCACCTTATTTCTCCTTCTCTCACCTTCCTTATTTCTCCATGTAGGAAGCCAAAACATGATAAAGTAACTACAGTCAACTCACGAGTTTTTCTGCACTAATGATTGATTTTTCTAACTTTGTGACTTTTTTTAGTCACTTTTAACTTTTTCAACATGTCTCACTCACAATACTTTTTTTTAATTATTTAAGTAGTTTTCCTACTCGTTTTGAAATTTTCTTTTATTTTGCACATTTTACCTAGACCCATAATCACTATATCACATTGCTTCTTCCTATTTCACTCTAATTTTACAAAACCACTGTTATGTCTCTACTTATTCCTTAATACGTACGGCTCGGCGTCTAAGTTCGTGCAATTCAAGGACAAAAGAAAAAGGGTAACTAGAAATTCGTGTTTCAATTTCTGGTTTTGTATGGAGGTTCATCAAAAAGGGCTTTCTGAATCAAATATGGGTACTAAAGATTGATGAATAAGGTTGGCTTTTTGGTGCCTTAGGTCATTCCTAAGTATCTCAATATTCACAAATTTAATCAATCAAGCAATCACAATACTAACCATTTATCATTTTTACTAGCATACTCATTTCCCTATATTCTCTTTGTCATTTGGTATATTCGATTACTTAATGCTTATTTACAGTGTAATACATAGAACTTATTATTCTAATAATTGAAAATTTAAAGTCATTCACTATCATGTCAGATTTACAGTAAATACAATCAACCTATATACATGCTCCTAACCAATCACTTGTAATTCTACAAGTACAAGAACACTTTGGACAAGAAGAAAAAAAAACATAAAAATATAAACATTTAACTTACTATGTTACCCCCCCCACACTTTATATACCACATTGTCCCTAATCTACAATCCTCAAATATATGAGAAATGAAGTTACCCAATTGATCGTGACATTGTCGAAATCTTATGGTGAGTTTCTCCTTCTTTTCTCGTTTAAAGCTCGTAAATGTAATGCTTTCTTCATGTAGGGTTCTTGCATAGAAAAGTTAATATATATATATCTACTAATATTAGTCTACTCCTAATCTAAAAAGAAAAATTCAAATCATGTAATTAATTTACAATATCAAGAAATCGTTTATAATCATCAAAATGGGGTGGTTGTCCCCCCTCCATTGGAGCTTTTCCTTTACCCGAGACATGGCCTCGAGTGGAGCCTCCACTTGATGAATGTGCATGCCGGTTATGCTACGGATGTTCCGTACTTAATGATCTCTTAGGAAATTAATTTAGTTATATTTTTCTAGTTTAAATTTTTAGTTCACAGATAATAAAATGAGCAATTTTGACCATTTATATGATCGTGTGGGCCAAGAGAGGCCTAAAGGTAGACCAACCTATTCAGTGAGTGTGTAGAACACTATTCAGAGGCACGGAGACAGTAAACTGCTAGTGATGTTGCAACATAGAGCTTCAATGTCACAACACAATGAACAAAGTAATCAAAAAGAGCAAACTGCCTTCGGTGTCATGACATAGCCAGAAGGTGTCGCAACACAACCCTAAAGACAAACCCAAGACTAGTAGACTGCCATCAGTTTCGCGACACAGGCCATCGGGTGTCACGACACAGATGTGACGAGGCCAATTAATGAACCAAGGGTGCTTTCGTCCACACAACAACTTTTAACAAAAATAGTCAACCAAATTAGTTCAAGGACCGATGACCAACCCTAGGCCTATAAATAGGACTGCTCTACTTAGTTTGTGGACAATTTTTTTCACTTAGTTTTAATTTTCCATTGTTGTTTTAGTTTTATTTCTATTTGTAATTTAGGTTCAGTAGTAATTGTATTTAAGTTCTTATTTCGTTATTCGCGAGGTTTAGCTTATGGATCTATCAAGCTATTGACAGTTTATCATTTGCGCGCTATAAATACATATCAGGATTTTTCTCAACTCTTTTCTTGATTTTGTTAAATACATGGGGAACTAATCTGGTAATGGGAGATTAAAAAGTGGATGTGAGATTAATTAGCTTCTATGTAGGGTTTCTTAGTGGATCAGCTGGCTGGGAAAGGAAAAACTTAAAACCCTACGCTAGACGACCCTAAGAAGTCATATAGGTGGGAATGAACCTAAAATTGGTACTGCCTATCCATGAAAACCTTACCCCAACGCATTTTGGACTGTGAGGTCAAGATAAATAGTTCTTGCCAACTCATTAGGTCAGTGAAAGGCCGAGAGGCCCTTCTAGGTTAATGACTAGTTTATTGGATAAAACCCAAAATAGGATTTGATTATGAACACTAAAGCGAACTAGTCTTCTGTCTTTAAATCTGATAAAATCCACAAATTGTTTTCCTAAATTTCCTTTATGTTCTTTTAGTATTTTAATAAATTATTATTTTCTATCACCTTAGGAGTAATCGTAATATATTTTAATTAAATTACTAATTATACCTATTAACGTAGAATTTAGGATTATTTTAGTCTCGTCTCTCTTAGGTACGATCCTCGGAGTGCTTTCATACTTCATTTTTACCTATATTACAACTTAACTCGTATACTTGCGAAAATTGCCTAACCCTTATCTTTTGGTGGCTTGAATCCACAGTTTGCTTGTTGTGAGGTCGATACAAATGGCATGTAGATTTCTCCTCCATCCACCACCTCTTTTATAAAATGTCTATCTATTTCAACATGTTTTATCGTGTCATGTTGGACTGGGTTGTTGGCAATATTGATCACAACTTTTTTGTCACAGTAATGTCTCATAGGATTTTTCATAGGCTACTTTAACTCTTCTAAGCTAAATTATCTTACATACTCCATTAAACATAATTTGAAACTCTACTTCAACACTATTTTGAGCCACCACATTTTGTGTAAATAAGCATTAAGTAATCGAATATACCAAATGACAAAGAGAATATAGGGAAATGAGTATGTTAGTATAAATGATAAATGGTTAGTATTGTGATTGCTTGATTGATTAAATTTGTGAATACTGAGATACTTAGGAATGACCTAAGGCACCAAAAATCCAACCTTATTCATCAATCTTTAGTACCCATATTTGAGTCAAAAAACCCTTTTTGATGAACCTCCATACAAAACCAGAAATTGAAACGCGAATTTCTACTTACCCTTTTTCTTTGGTCCTTGAATTGCACGAACTTAGACGCCGAGCCGTACGTATTAAGGGATAGGTAGAGACATAACAATGGTTTTGTAAAATTAGAGTGAAATAGGAAGAAGCAATGTGATATAGTGATTATGGGTCTAGGTAAAATGTGCAAAATAAAAGAAAAATTCAAAACGAGTAGAAAAAGTACTTAAATAATTAAAAAAAGTATTGTGAGTGAGACATGTTGAAAAAGTTAAAAGTGACTAAAAAAAGTCACAAAGTTAGAAAACTCAATCATTAGTGCGGAAAAACTCGTGAGTTGACTGTAGTTACTTTATCATGTTCTGGCTTCCTACATGGAGAAATAAGGAAGGTGAGAGAAGGAGAAATAAGGTGGTGAAAGGGAAAGGGTTATTAAAGGGGTGAATAGGGGACAATACGATGTGTCAAACTAATTTCGTACTTGAAACCTTTGTGATGCTCTTCGTTCTTGAATTCCATATCAACCTTAAGCTTTAAAATGTTACAAGCAAAAATTTCCTATGTGACCTAGGTAAATCTATTCGTGAATGGACATTGTATTGAGTAATTGCAATAATAACTGTTTGTATTCTATTAGGATAATCAAATTACCTGTATGATTTATTGATGGATCAATATATTTGAGGACCTTGTTGCTTATATACTTTGTAATATACTGAACTTATATGCTTGAAGTTGAAAATGGTAAGTCATTTACATATCATGCCAGAATTATGCGCATTTATGATTATTCCTAGTTACGATGTTCCAAAACTCATCTTTGTATCATACTTGCTTAAGGGTCGTCATTTATATTTTTCGTTTTTATGTTTTCTTGCTGAGGACAAGCAATGACTTAAGTGTAGGGGAGTTTTATCTGTCACAATTCGTTGTAGCAGATTAAACTTTTTATTCATACTTGAGGAGCTCGTATAAAGGCAATTTCGATTTGTTTTTACTTAGTTTTTAATTTTAGTTCATAAATAAGAAAAATTTTAATTTAAGCCATTTATATGACATTAGGGGCCACAATAGGCCTAAAGGTAGACTAACATATTCAATGAATGTGCATGACATCATTCGGAGGCATAGGAACACAAGACTGGCTGTGATGTTGCAACACAGAGTGTCGATGTCGCAACATAGTGAGCAGGGCACTTAAAAGGAGTAAACTACCTTTAGTGTCACAAAGTAGCTCTGTGATCGATCCTTAGATCATAAACTACCGTGAGTGTCGAGTGACACAAGCCAGAGGGTGTCGCGACATCGCCTTGATGAGGAGAATTAATGACCTAAGGGTGTTTTGGTCCGCACAACAAACTTTAATGCAAATACGTCAGCCAAATTAGGTCAATGGGTGACGACCAACCCTAATCCTATAAATAGACGACTCTAAACACTTCATAAACAGTTTTTAATTCAAGTTTTAGGTTACGACTTTCATTTAGTTTTATTTTCAGTTTCTTTCTAGCTTATTTTATACTTAGGTTATTTTCATTTGTAATTTTATTCTTGCTTTTATTTTCATTTTTCATGGAACTTAATTTGTGGATTCATCAACTCTTCGTGGATTTCTGTTCTTGCAATAATCAATACATATCAGGATTCTTCTTAAACTTTATTCTTGATATATTATTTATGTTTATCTTTTCAATCAAGTTTATAATGTTTATTAGATCATTGAGGGACTAATCCTTTAATGGGAGATTAGCTAGTGGACTTGGGAGTAATTAACTTCTATGTAGGGTTTCTTAGCGGATCATCTGGTTGGGATAGGAAGAACTTAAAACCACTAGGCCTGATAACCCTAGGAAGTTATCCAGGTAAGAATGAACCCAAAATTGGTATTGCCTATCTGTGAACACCTTACCCCAATCCGGTCTGGACTGTGAGGTCGAATGATAAGTAGTTCTTGCTGACTCATTAGTTTAGTGGAAGATCGAGAAATCCTGCTAGGTTAATGACTAGTTGCTTGAATAGAACCCAAAATAGGAGTTAGTTATGATCACAGAGGCGAGTTAGTCATCTGTCCTTAAAATTGATAAAGTCTACAAATTATTTTCCCATCTTTATTTTATGCATTTGAATTATTTTCATACAATATGATTTTTCATCACCTTAGGATATATCGTAATATAGTTTAATTAAATTACTAATTTGATATATTAAAGTAAAAGTTACAATTAGTTTAGTTTCACTTCCCTTGGGTATGATCTTCATAGTACTCCAATACTTCATCGTATAAATCTATATTACAACCTAACCCGTATACTTGGAGAAACCTCCTAGCGATAATATTTGGTTGCAGGATTTACACTGTAAACATTAGTATGTTCAGAGGCGGTTATTAATAAAGGGTCATATGCATGTGTTTAGATGTTTTAAGGGATTTGAATGGTTAATTGAATTAAATTCATATAGATCAAGAAGCGGATCAACCAATAGACAAACAAGAAAAATGAAAAATTGTTAAGTAGTCCTTCGTGTTGTGTTTGCTGCTATTTCAATTTAGGTACATTCGTATAATAATTAAATTGATTTATATTTACCTTGTGGTTTGATATGTATACTTATGTATGTGTTGCAATTGAATGTTTATGGAACAATATGTTGATAGTTGAAATGACTAGATTATGAAAACTGGTATAATTAATCTTTGAAATTTTAAAAAAAGGAACGTATATAGTTGAGTTCTTGTGTAAAGGATAATGTTCAAAAGTTCAATTGATATGGACATAAATTGAGGCCCGTATAAAATTAGTGAACGGCTAAGATGTAAATGACATGTAATAAGGGTTATTGCCGTTTCGGGTGTTGGTCTTGGATGTCTTAGTGATGGCTAAGATCCTGCATTTGTTGCAGAGTCTTTACAGTTTGTGTGAGCAGCATCATGTAACATTATCAATGTCGACAACAACAACAATAGCGAATGCAAAATAAACCACCTACTGCAGTTAATCCACCATGAGATAATCCCCTCTTCGATGAACTTAACTTAAAAGATCTACCATCACCACTATCGTAATTACCAATAGAGCCACAAATGGCTCGAGAGGAATGCATGTTGAAAGACTATACGCTACCAAACCTTGATGCAGTACAAGAAAACATCGCAAGGTTGACCATAACAAAGATCAATTTTGAGATAAAGCTTACAATGATCTAAATGATACAAAACAACCTCCAGTTCAGAGGGACTATGATAGAGGACCCAAATCAGCACGTAAAATGATTTCTCCAACTTTGTGATACTTTTAAGTTTAACGAGGTCACCAATGATGCTATTCATCTTCGGCTGTTCTTGTTCTCCTTAATAGATAATGCTTTCTCTTGGTTAGATTCGCAAGCACCAAGATCCATAATAACATGGAGTGAACTTGCAGAAAAGTTCTTATTCAAGTTCTTTCCTATTAGCAAAATGGTCCAACTAATGAAGGAGATTGCAAAGTTTAAATAATTGGAAGAAGAGAGTTTTCATGAAGATTGGGAGCTTTTTAAGTCAGTCATACAAAGATGCACTCACCATGGCCTACTTGAACGACTATAGTTGCAAATGTTCTATAACATGCCGGGTGCACATTCTAAATCGGGACTAGATGGAGATGCAAGAAGAGCCTTGATGATCTGAACATACGAAGATGCTTATGAATTAATAGAAAACATGGCGATGAATTCTTGCTAGTGGTTGAATGAAAGATTCACATATAGCCAAAAACCATCTACCATTAAAGTTTTCCATAAAGAAGGTAAGTATCAACAAATATTGGATAGGCTTACCTAGATAGAGTCGAAATCTAGTAGGCCTATGATGCACGATGTAGATAGACCGATCAGCCAGTACCCTTAGATCCCAGCCATAAATGTAAACTACATCGGGAATACGGGTAGAAATCCTTAGTCAAAAACTTATAACCATGTCTAGAGAGATCACCCAAATCTAAGATGAGGCTCTAATCAAGGAGGAGGTAATAATTGTAATCTCAGTAAGTACAGCATTACTTACCAACTTCCATATTTGCATAAACCTCAGGAAAGGACCAACCCCAATGACCATATTGTATGTAGTCAAAGTCTGGATCGAATTGAGGGAGATATCCAGTTAATATAGACTGATGTAAGACAAGTGTGGTTTGAATGCACTCAAACACAAACCATATTGACTATGCTTGAAGATCAGATTAGCCAATTGAAGAGCATGATGGGAGAAATTAAAAGGAAAATTGGCACATATGTTCCAAGCAACACTAAAAATAATCCTCGAAGAGAAGGGAATGAGCAAGTGAAAGAAATAACATTCCATTTGGGTAAAGCATACAGTAGCCCAAGTGACCCTACACAAGATGAAGACAAATAGGATGCCAATGATCTTCACGAAGAGACCCCTCAACAAGATGATGTTGAAGTAGAACAAGAAGAGGTAGCCAAGCCGGTAGCTGAACTAGAAGCCACACAGAACACAAAGCCCGACCTTGTGAAGATACCATTCCCTTCACGGTTAGAGGACAAAAGAAAAATGGATAAAGTAGAATTTGTAAGTTTTCAAAACTTATTCAAGCCACTTAAATAGGGAAACTTAATGGCTAGGTGTAGGAAACTTAAATAGGGAGACCAAATTAGTCTAATGCCCTTATCAATTTATAAGAAACTCTAGTTATGGGAACTTAAAAACATACACATCACACTACAGCTAGCTGAAAGGTCTTCAGTACAATCGAAAGGGGTGCTTGAAGATGTGTTGGTTAAGGTGCGCAATTTTATTATCCCAGCCAATTTTGTAGTACTAGAATTTGAGGAAGACCACGCAATCCCTATTCTATTAGTAATACATTTTCTAGCCATGTCCAGGTCTACCATGGACTTAGAAAATAATGAATTAATCATGAAAATCAATGGTGAGAGTAAAATATTTAAATGTGGTCACCAACAGAATGAGGGTAGTAAGGAAAAATTAAAGAAAGCTTGTTATGAAATATCTTTAAAAACCTATAACAACCCTGAGCCAGGAAAGGTGTTTTTTGTGGTTAATGCAGGATGAAAAAGAAAATTCAAAGAGTAGCACAAGCAGAGCAAGGTGGAGTGGTATGACAGATGTTGGACAAATTCAGACAAACAACCAAGCGAGAGAACGTCCAAGTGTAGATTAACAGAGCTAACAAATGAATCTGATAGTAACACCTGATCCTCAACAAACTATTTTAATTTTTGTAAATTATTGTATTCTAATAGACTTAAATATTAGTAATTGAATAGGAATAGAATTAAAAAGGCACACAAGGATTTAATTTTAAAAACTATTTAGAATTAAGATATTTATGCCCCGCTGACATTGAAATTTAAGAAATAAGGCTAGAACAAGGCCGGTGTCACAACCCGACATCTCCGTGTTGCAACACCAAGCCCAACCTTGAAAATTTTCAAAACATAACTCGATCTCATAAGACAAGTACCCTTGTTTCGAAACATTAAAGATAGTTGCCTCAGGGTTTCAAAATTTCAAGGAAACATCTATTATTTCAATTCACAAACAATTCAATATCATTTAATTCAATATCGATATTCACCTTATTTTTATTTATTAAACATATTATTCAAAATTCAACAATTACTATTAATAAATTCAATACCAATACGTATTTATCATTCAATTCAATCATGATACTTACCTCAATTTGCTTATCATGTATATTAATTTAAAATTTAACAATTAATAATTAAATTCAATTATAGTAATACTAACCGAAATTTTCTCAAATCACTCATTGTCCACCTTCTCCTTTCTTTTCTCGGACAATGACTCTTGCACAACATTAGCTACATAATTAAACATTTAAAATCACTAATACACAATTTCATCAAAATATTTCCATTTATACCTAAACTTTACCTAAATTCTAATTTAATCCCTTATCAATACTAATTTTATTTTCTCAATCTAACTCCATATTCTCTCTTAATTCTTACTATAAACTCATTTTAACTCTTCATTTTCACCATAAATCCCTAATTTTGAAATTCTCTCAATTTAGTCCCTATTAATTCAAAACTTATAATTTATTTTACAAATCAACCTTTTACTACTAACTTGAAATTCAATCAATTTAATCCCTAATTCTTCAATTTATTCAACATAAACAACATCTAAAAATTTAATAACTTTCAAAATTTCAACTTAAATCAAGTAGTATTTTGTTCTAGGATTCCAAAATATCAAAATTACAAGAAAATGGGCTAAATTGACTTACCAATTGAGCTTGGAACTTCAAAACCCCAATTTTCCTTTTTTTTCTTTCTTTCTCCTTTCTCCTTCTCTGTTTCTTTCTTTCTCATTTCTATTCTTTCTTTTATTTTATAAATATATAATAATATAATATTATAATAATATAATATAACAATATACTTATTATTTAAGTAAACATAATATATAATATATTTTTTAAATTAAAAATATCTTAGATATTTCTTTTCTTATGCCGCCTCAATTTAGGCTGATGGCATAATTGCCTATTTGGTCCTTTTAACTTTCTTTAATCTATAATTAAACTTTTGTCTCCATTGCAATTTAATCCTTTTTCATAATTAACCTCAGTTCAGCAAATTCACTTAATTAAAACCTAATTAACTACACAACTAACTTCGTAATATTTATAATAAATAATTACGAGTCCTATTTATCGAAACGAAGTCTCGGGAATACTTTTTTTTTTCAATTCGATCTTTTTAATCAATTAACCATCGGAACATTAAAATTTCTTAATGAAACTTTAATACTACCCTAATGACACTTCGTAAATATTTTTATTAATAAAAATATCAAATTTTATAAATAATAATTCCCACTCATCAAACAACTTCTGCCAAACACATACATTTGAAATAAACCTTTATCAATTCGGTCACGAGTATTGGACTTCGGGAACACTTATTTCATTAGTATAAATATAAACATAACTTTCTTTTACTATAAAACCAATCAAACTTCCAATGTATCTAAATACCATTTAAGCAACATCTAAAACAAATTTATATCGAATATAAATATAAGTGTTGTAGCAAGAACAGATCATAAATCATAGTTTATATCTAAATCTTCACTTGATCGATTATTAATAATACACATCATAATTTATTTATTAATTAAATATATATATCACATTCGTAATTCACTTAACTATTAAATGAAATAATTTAACTCAATTAAAATATTTACTTACCTTATTACCAATTTACAAGCTAAACATCAAAACAACATCATCATAGAACATATTTATTCTTTTCATGACTTATATGTATATACAAAACTCAAAATTTAACATGTCAAGTATTTACACAAAGACATATAAAGCCTAACTACTCCAAATGTATAAGCCATTTTCGTGTGGCTCTTACTTACATATCCTAATAGCAAACATATTATCTAGACTATACATGCCATAGGTTCAAATTCAAATTTATAAAATACCAAAGATGATCGATAGTGTGATTGACTTCTTTGACTATCCCCGAGCTCGCAACCAATTTCTAAAATCTATAAAACAAAAAGCAAACATATGCACAGTAAACTTTCACAGCTTAGTAAGTCATAATCAATAAATAATTCAATGACATTAATAATATACTTTAACAAAACCTAATTATGCAACCATAACATATATACACATTCGAACTTATAAAATCTAAAATATCAAATGTGAAATTTTGAATCAAATCAATCCAAATTAATACAAAATTCCATACATACCTAAACTTTCATTCGCATAATATAAGTAATTTGTATAACATATCTAGTAACCAACTTATCTTGTCATGACTTAATATTTATCTATTACATATCTTTATTAACACGTACATATATCTCTCATTTACTACTTTAAAACTTGATGTATTAACTCGTTCGATCATCTGATATCATTCACTGGACCAACACACTTTGTGTTCCATAACTTAACTAATGCCACAATGAAACCGCACACTTAGTGCCTATTGTAACCCCCAATCCGTATCTGTTGCCGAAATCGGGTTACGGAGCATTACCGGACATATCGAAACTAATTCACAACTAAATAACATACATAGCATACTTTAATCAATACATCACCTAGATACATGCCACATTATCAAAAGAAAGGTACATCACTAAAATTTCTCTGAGGTCGGGATTGCTCTGGATGCTGGACCGGTCACTGGCTTTCTACTAACCCGCACATGGAAACAACTGTACATTGAGTATGGGAATACTCAGTGGTATTACCATAATTCAAATTTATAACATTAATCGATAAATTATATACATTTAATTTATGTCTATAATTATTCATTAATTATCTCATATTTTAAATCAACTTGATACTTAATAACAATAAGCAATATTTCAAATCTTGTATTTAATTGTATTCATACCTTATTTCACTATCTCAATTCCATTGAATTTTTCACATCTCATTCCAATAGTTCATTTCAATTCATATACAATTCATTCAATTATTCACTCTATTCAATATCAATTCTATTGCAACTTGTACTCACTAATATCATATAACAAAAATTTACTCTTAATCACATCATGAACTTTGGGTTCATATTTTCAAATCTCATATCTCGATTTCCAATTCACATATCAATTCACAATTTCTAATTTCTTTCCATAGCTCAATCAATCACACTTATTCAAAATTTCTCATTTCAATTATTTACCCCTATTAATAAGACTTGGACCTTGAAGGATACACGGATCCAACCAAACACACCTAGAATAATATAAATCCTCCTTAACACACCAGTATATCATATCCTCCCAAACACACCAATAAGGCATTAGATGCCTCTTCGGATAAACCGAAGCATATAATAACATAATCATCTTCTCAGCCGAACTACAAATCTCTTCATCACATCACAAATCCTATGGCATGCCATTTGTATCCAATCTAGTCCGATAAGTTAATAGGGTATTATTTTACTTTTCCAATTTTGAATTCATTTCCACAACAATTTCAAATGTTCAATCAATTCAAAACATCTATTATTTCAATTCACAAACAATTCAATATCATTTAATTCAATATCGATATTCACCTTATTTTTATTTATTAAACATATTATTCAAAATTCAACAATTACTATTAATAAATTCAATACCAATACGTATTTATCATTCAATTCAATCATGACACTTACCTCAATTTGCTTATCATGTATATTAATTTAAAATTTAACAATTAATAATTAAATTTGAATTATAGTAATACTAACCGAAATTTTCTCAAATCACTCATTGTCCACCTTCTCCTTTCTTTTTCTCGGACAATGACTCTTGCACAACATTAGCTACGTAATTAAACAATTAAAAATTATTAATACAGAATTTCATCAAAATATTTCCATTTATACCTAAACTTTACCTAAATTCTAATTTAATCCCTTATTAATACTAATTTTATTTTCCCAATCTAACTCCATATTCTCTCTTAATTCTTACTATAAACTCATTTTAACTCTTCATTTTCACCATAAATCCCTAATTTTGAAATTCTCTCAATTTAGTCCCTATTAATTCAAAACTTATAATTTATTTTACAAATCAACCTTTTACTAACTTCTAACTTGAAATTCAATCAATTTAATCCTTAATTCTTCAATTTATTCAACATAAACAACATCTAAAAATTTACTAACTTTCAAATTTTCAACTTAAATCAAGTAGTATGTTGTTCTAGGATTCCAAAAATATCAAAATTACAAGAAAATGGGCTAAATTGACTTACCAATTGAGCTTGGAACTTCAAAACCCCAATTCTCCTTTTTTTTTTCTTTTATTTCTCCTTTCTCCTTCCCTGTTTCTTTCTTTCTCATTTCTATCTATTCTCCTTCTCTGTTTCTTTCTTTCTCATTTCTATTCTTTCTTTTGTTTTATAAATATATAATAATATAATATTATAATAATATAATATAACAATATACTTATTATTTAAGTAAACATAATATATAATATATTTTTAAATTAAAATATCTTAGATATTTCTTTTCTTATGCTACCTCAATTTAGGTGATGGCATAATTTCCTATTTGGTCCTTTTAACTTTCTTTAATCTATAATTAAACTTTTGTCTCTATTGCAATTTAATCCTTTTCATAATTAACCTCGATTCGAGACAAATTCACTTAATTAAAATCTAATTAACTACACAGCTAACTTCGTAATATTTATAGTAAATAATTACGAGTCTGATTTATCAGAACGAAGTCCCGGGAATACTTTTTTTTTCAATTCAATCTTTTTAATCAATTAACCATCGAAACATTAAAAATTCTTAATGAAACTTTAATACTACCTTAATGACACTCCGTAAATATTTTTATAAATATTTACGGCTCAGTTTACAATATCGAGGTCTCGATACCTCGTTTTCGACCCAATTTACCTAATAATTTCTTTTAAATCACAAAATTCACTAATTCAAAAATATTTCTAAAATCGCGCTTAACTTATAATTATTAATTAATATTTTTTTCTAAATTTCTCATCGAATTTAGTGATCTCAAATCACTGTCTTGACACTACTGAAAATTGGGCTGTTACACCTATGCATTAAACCAAATTAATCATGATATCACACACTTAGTGTTTATCACTTAACATCATCATTTTAATTTCGCACACTTAGTGCCTACTCGTTTAACTGTTGCAAATTTATACTTGCACACTCAGTGCTATATATCAATAAAATGCAATTACATCAATTCTTACTTACTAATATTTAGACATTTTGCTACCATATATCTATATTGTTTTCTTTTGCATATTTCATTTCAATATATATACATCTAATATTTAAATTAAAATTTAAAATATCTAATTTCTTATAAACTTACCTCGAACGAAGACGAACGAACCAGAACGGCTATTCGACAACTTTCGACTTCCCCCGATCCAAATCGATTTCTTTCTCTCTTGATCTGAATTAATTTAAATTTAACTTGTTTAATAACATATTCACTCAAATTCATTCAAAAATACCTAATTTGGGCATTTTACACTTTAGCCCCTAACATTTCACATTTTCTCAATTTCGTCTCTATTTCAAAATAACACAAAATATTCAAAATTTCAACATCCTATAGTAAGGCCAAATTTTACTAAGGTTCATAGCAGCCCATTTTTTTTATTTATTTCATATTTAGACCCCTCAATTTACAAAATTCACAATTTAATCCCAAATAGGCATTTTTACTAAAAATCACTTAATTAAACATAATAATCTAACAATATATATTTATTTTCCATCATCAAACAACAAGAACAACAAGATCTCTTCAATGGCACATTACAAAATACACAACCAATTCAAAAATTCAAGCATGGGCTAGCTAAAACACAAAGCAACGATCTCAAAAACGTAAAAATTATCGAAAATCGAACAAAGAACATAGCTAAATTAGAGCTTCAAATTGCCAAACATCAAACACCAAAAATAGCTTCTTTTTCTCTTCAAGTTTCGGCAAGAACACATTAAAATGCATGGCCATTTTGTTTTTATTTTATTTATTACATAATAATATGACAATTACTATTTTAACCTTAGGCATATAACATTAAAATCCCAGTAACTAATGTCATTACTTGTCCATGCCCTAATTCAATGGTATAATTAACATGCAAGTGCTTTACATTTCTATTTTATATCAATTTAATGCCTTTAACAAATAGATCTCAATTTTCTTACTTTTCGCGATTAAGTCCTTTTTATCAAATTAAACACAAACGGATAAATTAAATCACGAAAATTTCACACATGTCAATTCACATACTATAAATATGAAAAATAATACTAAAATATTTTTCTCATCTCGAATCTGTGGTCCCGAAACCATTGTCCGACTAAGGTCTAAATCAAATACATTACACCTTACGACTAGACCAACAACTCCTTTGTATCATATTTTAACCAAAATAATTTAAGAACCTACTATCTAGATCCAAGGATTTTATTCACTTAAAATAAAAATTTTGCATAAGTCAAGGCATGAACCCCTGATTTCTCAAACATTTCCAAACACTCCTAAATCACTTAACCACTGAGGCAGACATTCATTTATGTCACTTCCTTGCACAACTAAATATTTATGTGCAGTCTCCTAACTGTTCCCTTGTTCAAAACCTACTTCTTCTATCCCAAAATTCGGGGTGTTACATTATTACAGATATGGTTTGAGATGAGAACTTGAATGGCTATTAAGAAATTTTTTAAATGTTAAATGTTGATATTTTGGTGACTTATGCGTAATTGATCAATATTATGTTGTTAATTAGCATGCTATCTTACTATTGTTATATTATGATTTTAGTTATGTTAGCATCATTGAGCTTTCTTTGCTCAATGTGCTCAAGTGTTTGAGGTGATTCATGTTTTTTCATGATTTTTCTGCATCCAAATGCTTATATCTTAGCTTGCTTCTTGAGTTTGTAATGTTTCTTTAATGTCTTTATAATAAGTGGCTGCACCTAAGTCCTTAGGTGACTTTCATGTCTTTAAGTGTTGAAATTTGGTATTTTGAACATATTGTGGCATGTGGCAAATGTGTTGATACATATTGGTCTTTTGGTTACTTTTGATTTAATTTTGTGGATGATTTTGTATGGTTTATTTTTTCAAAATGCTTGCCTATTTAAACATTGATCTATTGTGTTAATATTCATGATATTGCATGTTATAGATATTTTTAGTGTATCAAAGTATGTTGCCATTGGTTTGATTCCATGGTAAACATATTTAGGTGCATTAAGGGTCACAATTGCATAACTTGAAATGTCTTTTCTGCATTTTTGAACTATTATCTCGAGAGATCAAGAACATATCTCAAGACCATAAGGATGTTTTCATGCAATTCAAGAATTTCTAGGCATAAGTCTCAAGACTTATAAAGCAAGTCTTGAGACATAAAACATCTAATCTAAGCTAAATAGTTAGAAATTTTAATTTGCATCAAAGTTGACCTACATGGTTTATATGAATGAAATATTATATTTAACGATTGGAAAATTAAAATATTAATCATACAAAAAGATACGAAATGGCGTAAAACTAATTTAATTTTACACCGGTGTTAATACATCTCTCCCTTTTTTTTTAGTTTATTATTTTTATCTAAGATGTGTAAATAAAAAACTATAACTCAAGATTGATAAATATTTATAGGTAAGTACTATACTTATAATTCAATCATTGAATAAATTTTCTTATAAATATAGTTTTACATAAATATATATTTTTTAATTTAGTATATAAACTAATTTTTTAAAATAATTGTGTAGAAAATAGTGACCCATGCACATTGAGATTAACGTGTAAAAAAATGCGCCACTAGTCGATGATTGCAAAAACAAAAGGATTGTTGAAGGAAATGCAGTGTTTATCAAATGTGACGAGTGGGAACCTATCTTCAATATCCCAACAGGATTGGGTGTGTATTAATCCCAACATCACTCACACATTTCTCTTGCTTAAAATATGCTTCCTATTTTTACAATTTAATATTTTATTTTTATTTTAAGAATTTAATCTTTTATTTTAAAATTTTAAAAATTAAATCTAATTCTTAACACTATCAAAATTATTTTGATAATTTTGCTACTGTAACATTTTGAAATTCAAAATTTCTCATATAATAGTCATGTATAACAAAAATGACATTGCAATGAACTTATATTTAAATATGGCTTTTTGTTGGGAGTTGTATAGGCTTTTGGGTTGGTTGTATGGAGGCTATCATAGTGAAGGCTTTAGCGGTGCGCAAGGCCCTTTCGTGGATTAAGGACAAGGGAGTCAAAGATGTAAGTTTAGAGTCTTGTTACTCACATATAGTAGATACTTTGAATACTTTTTTTGTGAGAATGAATCTAAGTTAGGATTGATGATTATAGTTTATCTTGAGTCTAGAAACTGTTTTCATTCGTTGTCCTTTCAGTGGACAAGTAGGAATGCAAATAGGGTGGCTAATAAGCTTGCTAGGGTAGCCCTATTAAGTGTAAACAACAATAAATGTTATTCCTAGTTGTATTTCAAATATTTTATAGTTTCGTATTTCATTGGATGCCAGTGTTGGTGCTATTGGACATAGGAATAGGTGTATGGTGTAAGACTGTTGGCTTGGAGTAGTTGGTCCTAGGTGTCGATGTGATTGTCCTGTTTGTTTTCTTTTCGTTTTGATTAATTTATACCTATTTTTTCTTTAAAAAAATTCGATGAAGTTAACAGTTAGAATTGTATTTTTTAATTCAAAAAGTAAATAGACTAAATTCTTTGAAATAAAAATAGGAAGATTAGATTTCGAATGTATTAAAAATCAAGGACCTAGAGCATATTTTAGCCATTATGTTCCACATCATTTCCTACGAGAATAATATATTTTTAGTAAGAATAAAAATAATGAAATGATACATATTCTTTTAAAAAAAAGACATGATACATATTGTATTTGTTTTACCCCTACCTGGCTTGGACATGTGGCATCACAAGAAGCTAATTGAGAAGTACCCACGAATGGCCCTCCGCCTTGCACCGCCTAGCTGGCCACCTAGGACCAACCACTCACACGCTTCATCCTCTATTAGAGTACACGCTAAATAGTGGATCCTCCATTCGGCTACTTGCTTTTTAGCAGGTATGCTCTTATCCCTAAAAGAGAACCCCTAAGGGACCACTGAAATGTAACAACCGCGTACTACCTCAATAAAGAGAATGTCGGATCGTACCTTGCTTGAAAAAATAAGCACATAAGGGTCGCCACCTAGTCAAACATACGAGTAGGCCACCATCCATAATGTCGATGTCGTAGGACTACCAAGCATGGGGACCTTCACGTACTTCTACCTTAGGCATGATGAAGAAAGGATCATTTCCTTCAACAAACCTAAAAACCTCACCTAGCAATAGTCTACCTCTCCTCTCATTATCCTCTTATCTCCCTAACTCCCTTACTCGGCTCTCCACGACATGGGTGAACCGATCTCCTTGTCATTAGGTCTCCTCCTTATTTCCACCCTTTTTGTATCATAGAACCAACCGTGTTCATAAATTTTTTATATTTCAAGAATTTATTTTATATTTATATTCATATAAATAATAGAAAATAAACAAACATAATCGCGTTATCATTTTGTATTGTAATATTATTTTTTCATATTTACATAAATTTCAATTAACAATTCCTATTATATAAATTTTAAAACATTTATTTATTCATATCAAGTTAATATTATTATTTTCATTTGTATTACATGAATTTAATAATTTATTCACTTCTCTATCAAATAATAATTGATATTCACTAGAGTTTTTGGCACATAATTTTGAAGAAATAAGATGTATTTATGTTTCATTTAATTTGAAAATAAATAAAGTATATGTAGGCATGCAATAGATTAGCTATTTAAGTGAGTATAAATTTAATACTATTAGTTAGGGATATCTAAAAGTCGATTTTTCATAAGCATCCCTACTTAAACAAAATTAATGAAAAGAGAAGAAAATTCTACCCATTTTGATAAAGTTGTAGTTAAGAGTTGATATTTATCATAATACTTGTATATTATACAAAATTGTCAACCTAAACAAAATTAATGAAAAGAAAGAAAATTCTACCCATCTTTAATAAAGTTGTAGTTAAGAATTTATGTTTATTATAATACTTGTATATTATACAAAATTGTCAAATACCAAATAAATTATATTAAAATTGTTGAACTCGAAAACATATTGTTAAAGAGGACAATCACGAACTTCGAACATAAATTGTAAAACAAATATGAAGAACATCAAAAAAAATTATACAAAATTTTCAAATACCAAAAAAAATTTTATACAAAATTGTCAAAATTTAGCATGAAATAAAAATATTATATTTATTTAAATTTCTTAATATTTGTAAAATGAGTATAATTCAATTTGCTCCTATTATTTTTCTTAAAAATGCAAACCCACGTTATGTTTTATTAATTTTTACTAAATTCTAAGATATGGATATTGAAAAATATTTTATATTTACATTTCTTTATATAACATAAAAATAATATATATAAAGCTGAGGCAAATTTATCTTTAATGTTGGAGTTAAAAATAATGTACTTTATTATTGCACCTAACATTTTCTTTATATTCTCTTTCACTTTATATATTTCATTAATCTCATAAGGGTAATAGTAACATATTTTATAAGGCTATGACTATTTATGAGTACCACCAAAGTCTAACTTCCTCTTAACCAGCCACAACGTCTCTAAATTTCTCTCTAGTGACCTTAACTTTCCATTAATATTCAATCAGCTGCCAGACTCCTTGAGTTCGGGTATTTTGGATATTCATTTGTGACACTTTCAACTGATCAAATGTCCTATACATGAGCATGTAATTTTTGTCCCTTGTAGGTACCATAAAACATTTTTTTTTGTAACCTTCCCATATCAATTCTAAGATTTTTTTTATATCTTCGAAGCATCCCAACTACAAAGCTAATATTGGGTTTTCTACAAGTCTGGACATACACTGCCTACGACAGAAGCATTAGGTATTGATTTCATTCCTTTTTATTTCACATCATTCTTTGGACATTGCATAAGATTAAATATTTCCCCTTTTTATACAGAAATAATCAATGTTGAGCAATTATACATATTAAATCTCTCTAGAACTCTTTCAATATAGATATTCTAAGACAATCTTGACAATCCTAACAATCATTGTGATTTATCATGGAATTTTTCAATCTCTTTCACATAGAATGTCTCTCTTATATCTTTCATTTCAAAGTTATTCGAGAGAAAGACTTTCGCCTCGCCTGACTTAATATAACTAAATCATTTTTAGCAAGTAAAATATTGCCAACATATAGAACTAAGAATATGAACTTACTTCCACTAAGCTCTTGATATATACATCGATCAACGATATTTTCTTGAAAACCAAAAGATTTTATAGTATTGATCAATTTGATGTACTAGTTTCTTGAAGCTTGCTTAAGCCCATATATAGACTTTTCAAGTTTACACACCATGTGATCTTTTCCTTTAATTGAGAAACCTTTATGTTGGTCTTGTAATACCCCGAAAATTACTACAGTAAGAAAGTAGGTATCCTTGATAGTAAAATAAGAAAATAAAGTGACAAAAAGGGAAATTTTGAGTTATGGCAACATTGGGAATTATATTATGAAATATTAATTCAAGAAATGATTAAATCGCAAAAGTGAGAAAATTTTTGTTGCCCAAGAGTAAGTACTCAAAATTTGAGGGATTAAAGTGTAAATACGAAAAATTTGAAGGACCAATAGTGTAAATATTTTAAGGGTGGAATAATCTAGAAACTAAGGAAAATAGATGAATTCAAACCAAACTGAAATGGTAAAGAATTTTGAGGGACTAAATCACAATTTTACCAAATTAAGTGATGACTCAAGGATGAAATTTTTAAAGATTATAAAGGGAAAAATGGTCAATTAGAAGAGAGAGAAATCTAGAAGATAATGATGATGTTGGAGATATTTTATATTAAATAAATAAATAAATATTAATTTATTAATATTTTAATTTGATTTTTAAATGATATTTTATTATTTTATTAGTATTTTATTTAGTATATATAAGAAAAGGAAGATGAATAATCATCCATTCCACCATATTTCCATGCAACTAACGTGAGAAGAGAGGAGAAGAAAGAAAGTTTTGCTTTCTTTACAATTTGGTCCTTCCACCAAAAATTTACCATTTTCACCTAGAAATCAAAAGAATTTCCATAGCTTCCAAGAGAGAAGAATAAAAAGGAGACAATGGGGAGCTAGAATATCAAGTTAGGTTCAAGAAATAAAAGCTGGAGAAGAGAGAAAATCAAGTTAAAGATTGAAATAAATAGCACAAGGTAAGAACATCAAGATTTCAATATATTTTTAAGTTTGATATTATTGAAAAAGCATGGAAATAATGTTATAGTAGAGTTTTCTTATATAAGGTCTTATTTTCTTGATATATTAGTGAAGATAAATAAGTGAAAGTGATGGGAAATATTATAGAGAAAGGGAATAAGGAGTTATACACCTAGTAATCAACATTTTGCACTAAAACAGTTTTGGATAGCAGCAGTAGGTTAACTTTGAAAAATCACCATAAATTGTGGAAATAGAATTGGAGTATGAATAAAATATGGAAATAAATCTTATTGATTCTAGTTTCTCATAGAAGAAACGGTGTAATGGAATTGTAAATCATGAGATATAATAAATTTTGTGAGACAAGGTCAGAATGAATTCGGGTTCCCCTTTTCTGACTTGGAAAAATAATTAAAAATTGTAAAAAAATAATTATGGGTTATAATTTATATTTTTAAAATCCTTAATGAGTCTATTTTCAATAGAAAAAAATGGGAAATCATCCGAATTCTGTACAAAGAGGTAATTAATTTTTAGTGAAGAGGGGTCGGAACTGTCAAACATTGAAACAGGGGAAACTTTAAAGAATAAACTGTACTTATTAGCTAAACAAAAAAATTTGAAAATTTTATGGTAAGAATATATGTAAGTATAGTTTCAGAGAAAATTTTCGGATCTCAATTCGGAGTTCTGTAGCTTAACATATAATTAATTTAGTGACTATGACTCAAGTGAACGACTTGTTATGAGTAAACAACTTAATAGTGGTATTATGTATATATCAAGGATGTGGAATGGAGTGGAGGAGGAGGAAAATATATTTGAATATTCAGATAATATGAGTTTATTTTAAAATAGCTAATTTACATGTTTTAGGTTTAGGGACTAAATTGAATAAAAGTAAAATTTTAAGGGTAATTTTGTAAAATGTCAAAAAGTGACCAAATTGCATGAAATGAATTTTATTATTATTTAAATTAATAAATTGAATGAAATATTAATTTATATTAAGAGTGGGTGGAAATTTGAGGAAAATAAAAATTTCCAAAATGTCCTTAAATTTTGGTATTTACGCAATTTAGCTTCAGTAAGTTCGTGTAACTTGAATTATATTCTTAGATGATTGAAATATATATATTGGATTGAGAAATTGATTTGAATTGTGAACATGAGAAATTGTGAATTGAATGAAATGGAAATGAAGCTTTGAATTACATGAGTAAATAACGGGCCTCGTAGGCCCTATTTGTTATGAATATAATATTTCGAGGATATGTTGTAAAGAATTATAAAAGCACGTTAAAAATTTGAAATTTTTAATTCAGATGAAATTTTGTAACTCGATTTAATACGTATGCAAATGTATGTCTTCTAGTAATGCCTCGTACCCTATTCCGGCGTCGAATACGGGTAAGGGGTGTTACAATGTGACATCACCAGATTCGGTCATAACATTTAGACTGGATTTGGGGTGTTATAATTATTGGTATCAGAGCTATGGTTTAGTCGGTTCTCGGACTAACATAGCGTGTGTGAGTTTAGCTATATATGCCATATTATTACTCGTGATAATGTAATATCTTCCGACTCCAATGAAATTGTTTTGTAAGACAAAGATGACTTCTAACCGAGTTGTTTCCAATAATGCTAAAAAAAATTGTGTTGAGGTGATTGAACTGTGTTTATGATGAAACGAAATTTAGAAAGGTATGAATAGAAAATTCATGATAAGTATGTGTTAACGTATGAAGTAAGACAACCATGAGTTGAGAAATGTAGAAACGTAGAATAAAATGAATGTATATATGGTGATAAGCTCATCCTCGTTTGCTTGGCGCGCATATGATGTTTTGTGCTCAACATATTTGATTAAGTAAATATGGTAAGTAAACATACACAAATAGATGGAATGTATGTTTATGTACACTTGCTTGAATAAGTGTAATCAGTATGTTTATATGATAGAATCTTATGTTTAATTGTTAAATTAGAAATAATATGATGTTTGGTCACTTTAGGGACATTTTGGTAATTTTCTATTTTCCTCAATTTCCACCCAATCTTGATATAAATTAATATTTCATTCAATTTATTAATTTAAATAATAAAAAATTCATTTCATGCAATTTGGTCTCTTTTGACATTTTACAAAATTACCCTTAAAATTTTACTTTTATTCAATTTAGTCCCTGAACCTAAAACAAGTAAATTAGCTATTTTAAAATAAAATCATATTAGCTGAATATTCACATATATTTTCCTCCTCCTCCACTCCATTCCACATCCTGGATATATACATAATACCACTATTAACTTGTTTACTCATAACAAGTTGTTCACTTGAGTCATAGTCACTAAATTAATTATATCTTAAACTACAGAACTCCAAATTGAGATCCGAAAATTTTATCTGAAACTAGACTGACATATATTCTTACCATAAAATTTATAGAATTTTTGGTTTAGCCAATAAGTACATTTTATTCTTTAAAGTTTCCCATGTTTCACTGTTTGACAGTTCCGACCCCTCTTCACTAAAAATTAATTATCTCTTTGTACATAATTCAGATGATGTTCCTGTTTGTTTCTATTGAAAATAGACTCATTAATGATTTTAAAAATATAAATTATAACCCATAATTTTTTTACAGTTTTTAATTATTTTTACAAGTCATACAGGGGAACCCGAATTCATTCTGACCTTGTCTCACAAAATTTATTATATCTCATGATTTATAATTCCATTACACCATTTCTTCTATGAGAAACTAGACTCAATAAGATTTATTTCCATATTTTATTCATACTCTAATTTTATTTCCACAATTTATGGTGATTTTTCAAAGTTAACCTCTCTGTCTTGTCCAAAACTGTTTTAGTGCAAAATGTTGATTACTAGGTGTATAACTCCTTATTCCATTTCTCTATAATATTTCCCATCACTTTCACTTATTTCTCTTCACTAATATATCAATAACATAAGACCTTATATAAGAAAACTCTACTATAACATTATTTCCATGCTTTTTCAATAATATAAAACTTAAAAATATATTGAAATCTTGATGTTCTTACCTTGTGCTATTGGTTTCAATCTTTAACTCAGTTTTATATATATTATTTTTATGTTATATAAAGAAATGTAAATATAAAATATTTTTCAATATCCATATCTTAGAATTTAGTAAAAATTAATAAAACATAACGTGGGTTTGCATTTTTAAGAAAAATAATAGAGCAAATTGAATTATACTCATTTTACAAATATTAAGAAATTTAAATAAATATAATATTTTTATTTCATGCAAAATTTTGACAATTTTGTATAAATTTTTTTGGTATTTGAAAATTTTGTATAATTTTTTTTTGATGTTCTTCATATTTGTTTTACAATTTATGTTCGAAGTTCGTGATTGTCCTCTTTAACAATATGTTTTCGAGTTCAACAATTTTAATATAATTTATTTGGTATTTGACAATTTTGTATAATATACAAGTATTATAATAAACATAAATTCTTAACTACAACTTTATTAAAGATGGGTAGAATTTTCTTTCTTTTCATTAATTTTGTTTAGGTTGACAATTTTGTATAATATACAAGTATTATGATAAATATCAACTCTTAACTACAACTTTATCAAAATGGGTAGAATTTTCTTCTCTTTTCATTAATTTTGTTTAAGTAGGGATGCTTATGAAAATCAGACTTTTAGATATCCCTAACTAATAGTATTAAATTTATACTCACTTAAATAGCTAATCTATTGCATGCCTACATATACTTTATTTATTTTCAAATTAAATGAAACATAAATACATCTTATTTCTTCAAAATTATGTGCCAAAAACTCTAGTGAATATCAATTATTATTTGATAGAGAAGTGAATAAATTATTAAATTCATGTAATACAAATGAAAAATAATAATATTAACTTGATATGAATAAATAAATGTTTTAAAATTTATATAATAGGAATTGTTAATTGAAATTTATGTAAATATGAAAAAAATAATATTACAATACAAAATGATAACGCGATTATGTTTGTTATATTTTCTATTATTTATATGAATATAAATATAAAATAAATTCTTGAAATATAAAAAAAATTTATGAACACGGTTGGTTCTATGATACAAAAAGGGTGGAAATAAGGAGGAGACTGTAATGACAAGGAGATCGGTTCACCCATGTCAGGTGGAGAGCCGGAGTAAGGGAGTTAGGGAGATAAGAGGATAATGAGAGGAGAGGTAGACTATTGCTAGGTGAGGTTTTTAGGTTTGTTGAAGGGGAAATGATCCTTTCTTCATCATGCCTAAGGTAGAAGTACGGTGAAGGTCCCCATGCTTGGTAGTCCTACGACATCGACATTATGGATGGTGGCCTACTCGTATGTTTGACTAGGTGGCAGACCCCTTATGTGCTTATTTTTTTTCAAGCAAGGTACGATCTGACATTCTCTTTATTGAGGTAGTACGCGGTTGTTACATTTCAGTGGTCCCTTAGGGGTTCTCTTTTAGGGATAAGAGCATACCTGCTAAAAAGCAAGTAGCCGAATGGAGGATCCACTATTTAGCGTGTACTCTAATAGAGGATGAAGCGTGTGAGTGGTTGGTCCTAGGTGGCCAGCTAGGCGGTGCAAGGCGGAGGGCCATTCGTGGGTACTTCTCAATTAGCTTCTTGTGATGCCACATGTCCAAGCCAGGTAGGGGTAAAACAAATACAATATGTATCATGTCTTTTTTAAAAGAATATGTATCATTTCATTATTTTTATTCTTACTAAAATATATTATTCTCGTAGGAAATGATGTGGAACATAATGGCTAAAATATGCTCTAGGTCCTTGATTTTTAATACATTCAAATCTAATCTTCCTATTTTTATTTCAAAGAATTTAGTCTATTTACTTTTTGAATTAAAAAATACAATTCTAATCATTAACTTCATCGAATTTTTTTAAAGAAAAAATAGGTATAAATTAATCAAAATGAAAAGAAAACAAACAGGACAATCACATCGACACCTAGGACCAACTACTCCAAGCCAACAGTCTTACACCATACACCTATTCCTATGTCCAATAGCACCAACACTGGCATCCAGTGAAATACGAAACTATAAAATATTTGAAATACAACTAGGAATAACATTTATTGTTGTTTACACTTAATAGGGCTACCCTAGCAAGCTTATTAGCCACCCTATTTGCATTCCTACTTGTCCACTGAAAGGACAACGAATGAAAACAGTTTCTAGACTCAAGATAAACTATAATCATCAATCCTAACTTAGATTCATTCTCACAAAAAAAGTATTCAAAGTATCTACTATATGTGAGTAACAAGACTCTAAACTTACATCTTTGACTCCCTTGTCCTTAATCCACGAAAGGGCCTTGCGCACCGCTAAAGCCTTCACTATGATAGCCTCCATACAACCAACCCAAAAGCCTATACAACTCCCAACAAAAAGCCATATTTAAATATAAGTTCATTGCAATGTCATTTTTGTTATACATGACTATTATATGAGAAATTTTGAATTTCAAAATGTTACAGTAGCAAAATTATCAAAATAATTTTGATAGTGTTAAGAATTAGATTTAATTTTTAAAATTTTAAAAATAAAAAGATTAAATTCTTAAAAATAAAAAATAAAATATTAAATTGTAAAAATAGGAAGCATATTTTAAGCAAGAGAAATGTGTGAGTGATGTTGGGATTAATACACACCCAATCCTGTTGGGATATTGAAGATAGGTTCCCACTCGTCACATTTGATAAACACTGCATTTCCTTCAACAATCCTTTTGTTTTTGCAATCATCGACTAGTGGCGCATTTTTTACGTTAATCTCAATGTGCATGGGTCACTATTTTCTACACAATTATTTTAAAAATTAGTTTATATACTAAATTAAAAATATATATTTATGTAAAACTATATTTATAAGAAAATTTATTCAATGATTGAATTATAAGTATAGTACTTACCTATAAATATTTATCAATCTTGAGTTATAGTTTTTATTTACACATCTTAGATAAAAATAATAAACTAAAAAAAAGGAGAGATGTATTAACACCGTGTAAAATTAAATTAGTTTTACGCCATTTAGTATCTTTTGTATGATTAATATTTTAATTTTCCAATCGTTAAATATAATATTTCATTCATATAAACCATGTAGGTCAACTTTGATGCAAATTAAAAATTTCTAACTATTTAGCTTAGATTAGATGTTTTATGTCTCAAGACTTGCTTTATAAGTCTTGAGACTTATGCCTAGAAATTCTTGAATTGCATGAAAACATCCTTATGGTCTTGAGATATGTTCTTGATCTCTCGAGATAATAGTTCAAAAATGCAGAAAATACATTTCAAGTTATGCAATTGTGACCCTTAATGCACCTAAATATGTTTACCATGGAATCAAACCAATGGCAACATACTTTGATACACTAAAACATATCTATAACATGCAATATCATGAATATTAACACAATAGATCAATGTTTAAATAGGCAAGCATTTTGAAACAAATAAACCATACAAAATCATCCACAAAATTCGTCAAAAAGTAACCAAAAGACCAATATGTATCAACACATTTGCCACATGCCACAATATGTTCAAAATACCAAATTTCAACACTTAAAGACATGAAAGTCACCTAAGGACTTAGGTGCAGCCACTTATTATAAAGACATTAAAGAAACATTACAAACTCAAGAAGCAAGCTAAGATATAAGCATTTGGATGCAGAAAAATCATGAAAAAACATGAATCACCTCAAACACTTGAGCACATTGAGCAAAGAAAGCTCAATGATGCTAACATAACTAAAATCATAATATAACAATAGTAAGATAGCATGCTAATTAACAACATAATATTGATCAATTACGCATAAGTCACCAAAATATCAACATTTAACATTTAAAAAATTTCTTAATAGCCATTCAAGTTCTCATCTCAAACCATATCTGTAATAATGTAACACCCCGAATTTTGGGATAGAAGAAGTAGGTTTTGAACAAGGGAACAGTTAGGAGACTGCACATAAATATTTAGTTGTGCAAGGAAGTGACATAAATGAATGTCTGCCTCAGTGGTTAAGTGATTTAGGAGTGTTTGGAAATGTTTGAGAAATCAGGGGTTCATGCCTTGACTTATGCAAAATTTTTATTTTAAGTGAATAAAATCCTTGGATCTAGATAGTAGGTTCTTAAATTATTTTGGTTAAAATATGATACAAAGGAGTTGTTGGTCTAGTCGTAAGGTGTAACAGCCCGATTTAGACCTTAGTCGGACAGTGGTTTCGGGACCACAGATTCGAGACAGAAAAAATATTTTAGTATTATTTTTCATATTTATAGTATGTGAATTGACATGTGTGAAATTTTCGTGATTTAATTTATCCGTTTGTGTTTAATTTGATAAAAAGGACTTAATCGCGAAAAGTAAGAAAATTGAGATCTATTTGTTAAAGGCATTAAATTGATATAAAATAGAAATGTAAAGCACTTGCATGTTAATTATACCATTGAATTAGGGCATGGACAAGTAATGACATTAGTTAGTGGGATTTTAATGTTATATGCCTAAGGTTAAAATAGTAATTGTCATATTATTATGTAATAAATAAAATAAAAACAAAATGGCCATGCATTTTAATGTGTTCTTGCGAAACTTGAAGAGAAAAAGAAGCTATTTTTGGTGTTTGATGTTTGGCAATTTGAAGCTCTAATTTAGCTATGTTCTTTGTTCGATTTTCGATAATTTTTACGTTTTTGAGATCGTTGCTTTGTGTTTTAGCTAGCCCATGCTTGAATTTTTGAATTGGTTGTGTATTTTGTAATGTGCCATTGAAGAGATCTTGTTGTTCTTGTTGTTTGATGATGGAAAACAAATATATATTGTTAGATTATTATGTTTAATTAAGTGATTTTTAGTAAAAATGCCTATTTGGGATTAAATTGTGAATTTTGTAAATTGAGGGGTCTAAATATGAAATAAATAAATAAAATGGGCTGCTATGAACCTTAGTAAAATTTGGCCTTACTATAGGATGTTGAAATTTTGAATATTTTGTGTTATTTTGAAATAGAGACTAAATTGAGAAAATGTGAAATGTTAAGGGCTAAAGTGTAAAATGCCCAAATTAGGTATTTTGAATGAATTTGAGTGAATATGTTATTAAACAAGTTAAATTTAAATTAATTCAGATCAAGAGAAAGAAATCGATTTGGATCGGGGGAAGTCGAAAGTTGTCGAATAGCCGTTCTGGTTCGTTCGTCTTCGTTCGAGGTAAGTTTATAAGAAATTAGATATTTTAAATTTTAATTTAAATATTAGATGTATATATATTGAAATGAAATATGCAAAAGAAAACAATATAGATATATGGTAGCAAAATGTCTAAATATTAGTAAGTAAGAATTGATGTAATTGCATTTTATTGATATATAGCACTTAGTGTGCAAGTATAAATTAGCAACAGTTAAACGAGTAGGCACTAAGTGTGCGAAATTAAAATGATGATGTTAAGTGATAAACACTAAGTGTGTGATATCATGATTAATTTGGTTTAATGCATAGGTGTAACAGCCCAATTTTCAGTAGTGTCAAGACAGTGATTTGAGATCACTAAATTCGATGAGAAATTTAGAAAAAAATATTAATTAATAATTATAAGTTAAGCGATTTTAGAAATATTTTTGAATTAGTGAATTTTGTGATTTAAAAGAAATTATTAGGTAAATTGATTCGAAAGCGAGGTATCGAGACCTCGATATTAGAATCGTAGTAAATATTTATAAAAATATTTACGAGTGTCATTAAGGTAGTATTAAAGTTTCATTAAGAATTTTTAATGTTCGATGGTTAATTGATTAAAAGATTGAATTGAAAAAAAGTATTCCGGGACTTCGTTACGATAAATCGACTCGTAATTATTTACTATAAATATTACAAAGTTAGTGTGTAGTTAATTAGATTTTAATTAAGTGAATTTATGCGAGGCGAGGTTAATTATGAAAAGGATTAAATTGCAATAGAGACAAAAGTTTAATTATAGATTAAAGAAAGTTAAAAGGACCAAATAGGAAATTATGCCATCGGCCTAAATTGAGGTAGCATAAGAAAAGAAATATCTAAGATATTTTAATTTAAAAATATATTATATATTATGTTTCCTTAAATAATAAGTATATTGTTATATTATATTATTATAATATTATATTATTATATATTTATAAAACAAAAGAAAGAATAGAAATGGGAAAGAAAGAAACAAAGAAGGAGAAAGGATAGAAATGAGAAAGAAAGAAACAAAGAAGCAGAAAGGAGAAAGAAAAGAAAAAAAAAGGAGAATTGGGGTTTTGAAGTTCCAAGCTCAATTGGTAAGTCAATTTAGCCCATTTTCTTGTAATTTTGATATTTTGGAATCCTAGAACAACATACTACTTGATTTAAGTTGAAATTTTGAAAGTTAGTAAATTTTAGATGTTGTTTATGTTGAATAAATTGAAGAATTAAGGATTAAATTGATTGAATTTCAAGTTAGAAGTTAGTAAAAGGTTGATTTGTAAAATAAATTATAAGTTTTGAATTAATAGGGACTAAATTGAGAGAATTTCAAAATTAGGGATTTATGGTGAAAATGAAGAGTTAAAATGAGTTTATAGTAAGAATTAAGAGAGAATATGGAGTTAGATTGGGAAAATAAAATTAGTATTAATAAGGGATTAAATTAGAATTTAGGTAAAGTTTAGGTATAAATGGAAATATTTTGATGAAATTACGTATTAATGATTTTAATTGTTTAATTATGTAGCTAATGTTGTGCAAGAGTCATTGTCAGAGAAAAAGAAAGAGAAGGTGGACAATGAGTGATTTGAGAAAATTTCGGTTAGTATTACTATAATTGAATTTAATTATTAATTGTTAAATTTTAAATTAATATACATGATAAGCAAATTGAGGTAAGTGTCATGATTGAATTGAATGATAAATACGTATTGGTATTGAATTTATTAATAGTAATTGTTGAATTTTGAATAATATGTTTAATAAATAAAAATAAGGTGAATATTGATATTGAATTAAATGATATTGAATTGTTTGTGAATTGAAATAATAGATTTTTTGAATTGATTGAATATTTGAAATTGTTGTGGAAATGAATTCGAAATTGGAAAAGTAAAATAATACCCTATTAACTTATCGGACTAGATTGGATACAAATGGCATGCCATAGGATTTGTGATGTGATGAAGAGATTTGTAGTTCGGCCGAGAAGATGATTATGTTATTATATGCTTCGGTTTATCCGAAGAGGCATCTAATGTCTTATTGGTGTGTTTGGGAGGATATGATATACTCGTGTGTTAAGGAGGATTTATATTATTCTAGGTGTGTTTGGTTGGATCCGTGTATCCATCAAGGTCCAAGTCTTATTAATAGGGGTAAATAATTGAAATGAGAAATTTTGAATAAGTGTGATTGATTGAGCTATGGAAAGAAATGAGAAATTGAAATTGTGAATTGATATGTGAATTGGAAATCGAGATATGAGATTTGAAAATATGAACCCAAAGTTCATGATGTGATTAAGAGTAAATTTTGTTATATGATATTAGTGAGTACAAGTTGCAATAGAATTGATATTGAATATAGTGAATAATTGAATGAATTGTATATGAATTGAAATGAACTATTGGAATGAGATGTGAAAAATTCAATGCAATTGAGATAGTGAAATAAGGTATGAATACAATTAAATACAAGATTTGAAATATTGCTTATTGTTATTAAGTATCAAGTTGATTTAAAATATGAGATAATTAATGAATAATTATAGACATAAATTAAATGTATATAATTTATCGATTAATGTTAGTATTCCCATACTCAATGTACAGTTGTTTCCGTGCGCGGGTTAGTAGAAAGCCAGTGACCGGTCCAGCATCCAGAGCAATCCCGACCTCAGAGAAATTTTAGTGATGTACCTTTCTTTTGATAATGTGGCATGTATCTAGGTGATGTATTGATTAAAGTATGCTATGTATGTTATTTAGTTGTGAATTAGTTATAAGTTATTCGATATGTCCGGTAATGCTCTGTAACCCGATTTCGGCAACAGATACGGGTTAGGGGTTATAATAGGCACTAAGTGTGCGATTTCATTGTGGCATTAGTTAAGTTGTGGAACACAAAGTGTGTTGGTCCAGTGAATGATATCAGATGATCGAACGAGTTAATACATCAAGTTTTAAAGTAGTAAATGAGAGATATATGTATGTGTTAATAAAGATATGTAATAGATAAATATTAAGTCATGACAAGATAAGTTGGTTACTAGATATGTTATACAAATTACTTATATTATGCGAATGAAAGTTTAGGTATGTATGGAATTCTGTATTCGGCTGGGTTGATTTGATTCAAAATTTCACGTTTGATATTTTAGATTTTATAAGTTCTAATGTGTATATATGTTATGGTTACATAATTAGGTTTTGTTAAAGTATATTATTAATGTCATTGAATTATTTATTGATTATGACTTACTAAGCTGTGAAAGTTTACTGTGCATATGTTTGCTTTTTGTTTTATAGATTTTAGAAATTGGTTGCGAGCTCGGGGATAGTCAAAGAAGTCAATCACACTATCGATCATCTTTGGTATTTTATAAATTTGAATTTGAACCTATGGCATGTATAGTCTAGATAATATGTTTGCTATTAGGATATGTAAGTAAGAGCCATACTGAAAATGGCTTATACATTTGGAGTAGTTAGGCTTTATATGTCTTTGTGTAAATACTTGACATGTTAAATTTTGAGTTTTGTATATACATATAAGTCATGAAAAGAATAAATATGTTCTATGATGATGTTGTTTTGATGTTTAGCTTGTAAATTGGTAATAAGGTAAGTAAATATTTTAATTGAGTTAAATTATTTCATTTAATAGTTAAGTGAATTACTGAATGTGATATATATATTTAATTAATAAATAAATTATGATGTGTATTATTAATAATCGATCAAGTGAAGATTTAGATATAAACTATGATTTATGAGTTGTTCTTGCTACAACATTTATATTTATATTCGATATAAATTTGTTTTAGATGTTGCTTAAATGGTATTTAGATACATTGGAAGTTTGATTGGTTTTATAGTAAAAGAAAGTTATGTTTATATTTATACTAATGAAATAAGTGTTCCAAGTCCAATACTTGTGACCGAATTGATAAAGGTTTATTTCAAATGTATGTGTTTGGTGAAGTTGTTTGATGAGTGGGAATTATTATTTAAAAATTTGATATTTTATTAATAAAATATATTTTTTATAATTTGGATATTTTATATATATACATATAAGTATATATCGTTTGATTAGTGATTGAAAATATGTAGTATTAGTTATATGTTCAGTAAGTGTTATAAATGATTTGCTAAAAGATCATGGTTGCTTTAAGTTTAAAATATGAATGGTATAAGTAAGTTGATAAGATTAATTTATAAGTTATGAAATGTATTGCATGTCTATTTTAAGCTGTGTCTAGTTCCGTAATACCTCGTGACCCTATTCTGGCGACGGATACGGGTTTAGGGTGCCACATAAGGGGCGTGTGGAGTGTATATGGGGTCTAAGGTTTTGAGTGGTGGCGAATCAAAAATGGAGTATTTATTTTGCTGCCTAATTCGTCTGGGTGGTAGAATTGGATTGAAATACTACTAAATGGAGTTTGAACTGGTCATAGAGAGAATTGATGAGGGATATTTACAGAGATTTGATAAGAGAATATTGAGATTTGGGGAGGTTGTTGTTGTGGAGAGATAATAGTAGAAAATTAAGGGATAGGAAGTGGATGGAGAGTGTGTAGCTGAATTGGAGTTGGCTTGTCAAGTATGAGTCTAATATAAAGATGGTGACTTTTGTGTAGGTGGTGGTTGAGGTTGATTGGCACATTACCTGGGAACCAAGGGTGCGATGATCATTGATTTTCAGAATAAGAGTGTTCGGAATGAAGGGAATCTGCAAATCGCATCAAGTGTGTAAACACCCCACTATAACTGTAGAACGACAAAAGTCGAAAAGCCAAAAATACGACGTTTGAGACCACACCAGCGTGCGATCACTCGTGTGGTAAGCCAAACCCACGAATCATGGGTGATAGACTATGGAGGCCTCCATAAGCATTTTCATGGGCTTAGGTCGTAATGGGCCACGTTGGGTTGAAATGGGCCGTGTGGGCTCAATGGGCTCGTGGGTCCCACACGGATGAAATCCACGATTTGTTGCAAATACTGGAATGGGCTATGTAGATCTCATAGTTATGGCAAAATTTGGGCTGAACAGGCCGCACGAGCGTGTGGGCCCACTTGGGTCAAGTAATGGGCCTTGGCCCCATTTACACTTGTAACAGCCCAATTTTGACCCTAATCGGAATAGTGGTTTTGAGACCACAAATCTGAGTCTGAAAAATATTTTAATATTATTTTGTGTGTTTATGATGTGTGAATTTAAATGTGTGAAAGTTTCGTGAATTAATTTTGTTGTTTATGTGTTTAATTTGACAAAAGTATCTAATTGCATAAAATGTGAAATTTGCTTATTAAGGTGTGAAGTGTTTATTTGATAGTGGCTTTTAAATATGAGGTTCTTGAAGGACAATTAGCCCATTTTAAAGGATAGTGGACGGCATGATTGTTAAAATATATATAGTTTTCATATATTAAATATAAAAGTTAAAATAATAATAGTATAATATTAAGTATTATATCATAAAACATTAAAGAAATAAGCCATGTTCTTCATTTTGTTTTTTATCACCGAAACTAGAAAAGAAAATTAGGTTTGAAGCTTTGAAATATTCGGCCATTGAAGACTTTGATTAATGTATGTTTCTGTTTTGATTTTTGATAATTTTTATGTTTTTGAGATCGTTGTTTTAAATACTTCAAAACCCATGTCTTAATTTTGTGAATTGTTGATGATTTTGAAATGTGCCATTGATGAATGTTTGAGTTTCATGATGTTAGTTGATGAAATATGAAATATAAGTGTTAGATAAACATGTTTTGTCTTTGAATTTTTGGTGAATTTGAGTAATTAGGGCTAAATTGAGAAAATATATTTTTGAGGGACTAAAATGCGAAATAAATGACATGCATAGACTTATATGAGCTTAGTGCATATTCGACCAAGCTATTGTGCAATGAAAATTTAATTATTTTGTATTTTGTGAAATAGGGACTAAATTGTGAAAAATGTGAAATGTCAGGGGCAAAAATGTAATTTTCCCATTTATGTGTTCTTAGACTAAATTAAATGAAAATATGTTTAAATGAGATTTATTTGAATATGTTTAGATCAAGAAACCAAGAAATCAGATTTAGATCAGGGGAAATAGAAAGTAGTTCAGTAGCCGATCTATTAGTCGACGACATCCGAGGTAAGTTATTAAGCATATATTTTGTATCGTTTGAAATCATCTTAGTACCTATGTAATTATGCTGAATTGAATGGTATATATATACATGTAGTGAAAAAAAATTATTGAAAAAAGATGTATTGAATTGTTGACTTTCGGCACTAAGTGTGCGGGTATAAAAAAATTATGATAATGAGATTAGCACTAAGTGTGCGAGATTGATTATTAAGCACTAAGTGTGCGAGATTGATTATTAAGCACTAAGTGTGCGAACTTATTAAATATTTTCAAATAACTATTAGTATTGAGTGTTCGACTTATTGAGTAATCATGATTAGTATAATGAGTAAATAGTTGGAGTTCTTGAGTAATAACCGTTGTGGTTGTATCCAAGGTTGAGCTTTGTAAGTATTAAACCTATGTGGTGATTATATTTGGAATCAAATATATAAGATGATTCTTTATATCACATGATGATGAAATGCATAATGTATTTGGCCTTGTATTTAAATTTGAAGAAATGTTTATGGTTGAGTAATTATATTGATTTTAGTTAAATCATTGCAATAAGTTAATAATTATCTTAAGATACGGTAAGTTAAAGGTAAGATGATTTAGTAGTATGAATTGGTTAAATATTATTTGAGATATCAAGTTAAATTGTAAAGTTTATTACTTGTAACTTACTAAGCTAAATTAGCTTACAATGTGTTGGATAATTGTTTTGATGTATAGATTTTGGTGATCGCTACGTGTTCGTGGATCGTTTGTGAAGCTTGTCACACTATCGTCTATATTTTGGTACTTTACTAAGTTGTTTTCGAATAAATGGCATGTATAGCGTAGTGGAAATGTTGATTTTGGAACCAATGTATATAGGTGTAATTAATAGCCATGCGAAAATGGCTTATCTCTTTTGGTTTGAATTCGGTATTAATGCATATGTTTTAATGGTCTAAAATGTAGTATATGTTCATGTTATTTTGATGCTTAAATGTTCCCCAATTCGTTGTATTTATGCTGCCTAAATTGTTGTATATATGCTGTCCAATTTTGATGTAAAAATGTTGCTCAATTTGGTATATATGTGCTGCCTAAATTGTTGTATATATACTGTCCAATTTTGATGTAAAAATGTTGCTCAATTTGGTATATATATCTTGCCCAATTTGTTGTATATATCTTGTCCAATTTTGGTGTAAAAATGTTGCTCAATTTTGTTGTATATATGCTGCCCAAATTGTTGTATATATCTGTCCAAATTTTGGTGTGAAAATGTTGTCTAGTTTGGTATATAAATCTTGTCCAAATTGATGTACAAGGGTTGTCCAAAGCAGGGTAGATTGCCTATGTTGTAATATCGATTATACTTAGTAAATTGAAATGAAATATGTGTACAAATAAATGTTTGGATATATGCTTGATTTATGATATATAATCATATATGTTTGGAAATGTTTTAAGAATTTGAATGATATTAAACTTTGATTAGGTAAATGATAATGATATGGTTGAATTTTTGAAGCATGGTTAGTTTATGAAATTTGATTAATGATGCATGTTGATTTTAATTGGTTATGTGATTAAACACATATATATGGAATGAAATTTCATGGTTGAGTTGGTATAATTTATGAAATAAAAAAAATTTTGAGTTGGGTTTTTGATCGGTAATGCCTCGTAACTCTAATCTGGCGATGGACACGGGTCGGGGTGTTACAATACTGTTATGACAATTTAGGTTACCTGAGTCGCTCGAGGCGACTGCAGACCTTTCGAGAGGTCGGTATCTACACTGAGACCCTAAAATAGGGTAAAATGATCGAAATACCCTGATAGGGTAAAAAGACCGAAATACCCCCATAGGGTAAAATGACCAAAATACCCCCATAAGGTAAAATGATCGCAATACCCCTAATAGAGTAAAATGACCGAAATACCCTCATAGGGTAAAATGATTGAAATACCCCCAATAGGGTAAAATGATCGAAATACCCTCATAGGGTAAAATGATCAAAATACTCCCATAGGATAAAATGACCGAAATACCCTCATAGGGTAAAATGACCAAAACACCCCTATAGGATAAAATGACCGAAATACCCTCATAGGGTAAAATGACTGTTATACCCCTAGGAGATGAAATGATTGTTATGGTCTTATGTTATGTATGACTGATTTGCTCTATGATCTGTATGACTCTGATTGAGCATGACATTTTGCATACACGTATGATATTATGTCACGATATATTGCATTGGGATGGGTTGTTATATTTGGAGGAAGTGTCTGCATCTTGATAAGGTTGCAGGTCGCCCAAGACATTGTGGACCTCTGAGATGGCTATATCTCGTTTATTTCTTGGCGACTTTTTGCAATCTTATTAGTGCCGCAATCAGTGCTAATCTCAGTATGTCTGGCTGGGTGGGTCGTTTTTATCCACACATGGTATGTTTGGCGGGACGGAGCAGCATGTAGAGGCTGGATTGGGTAGGATTTCTAACTGCATATCTGCACTTATTAATGATTTTGTCTTTATTCTTGCATCGATTAATGATATTACATCATTCACGACATGACTAATATCTCATTCTTGTTATGGGCCAAGGCCCCACTGATACTATTACTGAAATTAGGCAAAGGCCCTACTGATTACTGGAATTGTGATGGGGTCAAGCCCAATCGTTTACTGTTACAGGAAAGGACTTAGGCCCACATTGAGCTGGACTATTACTGTAACAGGCTCAGGCCCAAACTATATTTATCTACTATTTAATTGATTGTTTTCTTGTTAGGGGATTACACACTGAGTTTTCGTAAACTCACCCCTCTGTTTAACTGTACAATTAATCCCCAGTTGTAGGTGGGTCGGTGCTGCAAGGGACTCGATGATGGCCACACAACTGCATCAGCTTTCGTTTTTAGCCTTTGATTTATAAGTAATTAAATTTGGGTATTTTTACGTAAAAATGCCTCTTTAAAGTTATAAATGAGATTTTGGAAAATTTATAACGTTTTAAAAGTGATTAACTTTTAATGATGCACGCTTGGAAATGAACAACCCGTTTTGGAATCACCGTTAGATAACAAAATGATTAATTGATTTTAAAGATTTCAACGACAACAAGTTTTACGCTAAACACCTCAATATGACACCGCCAATTCAATCATAACTCCTAGGCTGGGTTTGGGGTGTTACAAATAATATGCTCATTGTATAATATCTTCATTGTTTCATATTGATATGATCTTTCATAAATCACTCAACCATATCATCATCATAATAGAAATTCATGTTAAAATTACAGTTCATATTAAGCACATGTGGAATAAAGTACGGATACACAAATTAACCCCTAACACTCCACAATAATGCACACAAGTTTCAATATATGAATACACACACAAGCACCCAATGAAATGCACTCGAGTGCTAGATGCTTCCTCCAAGCCAAACAATTTCTATGGCAAGCCAACTATACTCGAACCATATTCAACATTGTTTAATAGGGCATTTAGTATTAGAAAAATCTTAAGAGCATTAGATATTAACAATAATTAAGAAACATCATCATGTATCTTTTCAAAGTATGGCCATAAATTCCAAATTTAAACAAGGTCATGCACTCATATTACATCATTTCATCATCACCCAAATCATGGACATGACACAACCATTCAAATCACATTAACAACAAAACTTCATAATTGATATCCTAAACTAAATTACTTAATAAAGTTATACTAAAAATTTAGATTAAGTTAGCATAAACCAAAAATTGTCAAGCTTTGGTAACCTTTTCCTTCCCTTTTTCCCTTGAGGATTTGGCCACCTCTTTCGCTACAATTAATAATAGAAAATATGAAACTTGATTAGGAAAAAATAATCAAGTAGAAAAAAGCCTAAAAATAAGTATGAGATGCATTTCGATAAATCAAGAACTTTTTCGTTTCTATTGAAAACTCAAGGGAACTTAAATCTAACCTATCTGAATCTGATATCTAACTTTAAAATCAAGACTAGGGACTTTTAACTATCCAAAATCTATGAGCAAACTTAGCTCAAGCACATTTTCTCTCTACAACACATTAAACACTCAACAATGGCATTTCAAGTGAACCTCATCCAACCTTTATTTTAACTTGATTTTATCTATCCCACTCCATTATAAACTTAATTCTAACTATATTATATTCCAAAAACAATAGGAAATGCAAAATTAAAATTTTCTCTCACTAACTTGAAAATTACCAAAATGCAAGAAAATGGAGGAAAAATAAAAAAATCATGTTTCATTAATTAAAACACAAGAAATTATAATTAGAAACCATCCTACCTTAATGAGAAATTAAAATTTATCAAAGAAATCAAAAGAATTCCACCTCTCCTTTTCTTTTCTTGAATTCCAACATTACTAAGAAAGAAATGAGTAGGAAATGTTAATATAATATTATTTTTCGAAAAGAATAAATGATAAATTTGAAATATGGAAAATAAAAATAAAGCTTTAATATAAAAGTGTAAAGAAAATCTTGATAGACTTTGATGTTTTTAGAAAACCTCTCTTGCAAAATGGAGTGAGAAAATTGTTCCCTCCTAACAAATTTTCAAAAAGGAATATTTGATATGAGGGGATTGGGTTATTTACCAATTAAGTACCTCCCTTCCCCTAAATATTATTTTCTAGATTTCTCCCATTGACCCCACTAATTTTCTTAGCCTTAAAATTACGTCCACTAATTTTTCTACCTTAACCCTTTAATAATTTTAATTAATGCCAACTTACTAAAGTATGAAAATCTAATCCACTATCGTGCCCACTCTAGAAAACCTTTCAGTTTGACTTATTATAATGACTTGGTTTAAGAAATCAAACCCAAAACATAATTTTTTGACACTTAGATCAAGATGGTCTTCAAGAGCCTGTCTAATAACTTTGCAAATTTTAGGGTCAAATATAGGTAAGGTTAAAAATTAAGAATTTTGGAGGTTTTAGGCTTTGAGATATCGACATCATTGCAGTTTTAGTCGTATGAAAAAAGGAAGATAAGGGGTTCTTATAGCCACAATAGAAAAATAAGTATAGAGGTCTATTGAATGCATTTATTAAGGTTAGAAACCCCAAACGGTAAAAATTGAATTAATAAAAAAACTTGACACTAATAAGTGTTAAGCTTTCCTTGTGTTAATTAAGATTAAAATCCTTAATAGATAAAATGAAAAGCAAATACATGGATTTAAGTTTTAAGGAATAGGTGTCATGGTCTTCTTGTATTAGTTAAAATTAAAATCCCTGGCAGTCAAAATAGAATGCAAATACAGGGAACTTAACACCTATGAGTGTTAAGGTCTAACATTATGTACTAGATGCACTTTTTTGTATTATTGAAGATCTTGGACTCGAAAAACTTAGCCAACAATTATAAGTGACCTTGACACTCAACATCCCTTTCCGAAAAGAAAAACCTACTCTGAGAATTAAGTTTCTGATATATGTATTTTAGTGTATATATTTATGTTATTTTAGTAATACCAGATAAAATATTGATGCTATGATCAAGTCTTTTGGTAAGTTTGGTGTTACAAGTCAACTCAACACCAACTTAGTTAGAAAAATGACTTTAAAACCATTTTTAAAAAATTATTATAATGACATTTTTGTATTGGGAAAGTATTCTCTTATGTCAGTGTAATAAAACTAAATTTACACCCTTTTGATCACCTCCCGACGTACGAACATCGAAAGTGTAAAATCGTAAAAAAAATATAAAAATAAGAGTTAAGTGCAGTTTCTGCAAGCGTACAGGTCAAATTTTAATATAGTTGTGTTACAACGGAACACTTGGCAAGTATTCCGAGAATCGTACCCAAGGAATTGAAGATTGGAGAAAATCATTATTGAATCAAGTACCCAAAATAAGTACTAATCTACTCGAGTCATGAATTAGTAATGTTAATTCCAAAGTAAGATAATAATAAACTAATTAAATGAATTTATGACTAAAGCTAACCCTAAGTTATGTTATTCGACTTGTCCTATTCCTTGTTTCGACTATGCTAGCTACTTAGCCTAGAATCAGTTGTGTTACTTGATTATTAACTAAGTAAATAATTACCCTTAGTTAAGAATACCATCTTGATCTCATCTTCAATAAGGATTACTGCTTAATATACCCTTTCGGTCTCACTTAGGCAAACGAATACTCTCTCAATCTCACCGCTTGGTACAAGTTTTATTCAACAAGATACCCTCTCAGTCTCACCTATCTCAATATTCTACTAGGGTCGTCAATCCTTGTATACTAAGTCTCTTGAATAAATACCCAATTTTAGGCTATTAATTACTTAATCAATCAATTAGGTTAAATAGTTGAAACATGTGAGATCCTGTATAAAACATAAACTTATTCTAATATTTACACAAATAACCAATTAACTGAGTTAAAGAAAGAGATATAAATAATAGAATGGAACAAGAGATGGAGAAAATTCATGGATTAATCGATGCCAAATCGCGATTTCGGAATGATTTCCACTCATGAAAGTATCACTTCGGAAAGGATCTTCTGATTTCATAAACATAAAAAAATAAGAAAAAATGAAAAGCAAATGAAGTCTAAAATCTAATATCTGTAATCTATGGCAGCCCCTCCTTAATCTGGTTATAATGTTGGGTTATAAGTTGTAAAAAAGACCCCAAATTGCCCCTAAAAATCTCAATCAATGCGCGCAGAAGTCGTGTTGCAACATCTACCTCTTATGTTGCAACATAGGACTCGTGTCATAGTACAACAAGAGGTGTTTCATGAAACAACAGGCAGTTTTGTTCCAAAACTTGTTTTTGCTTTTGTCTTTGGTGTTGCGACATTAATGTCTTGGTTTTGTGATATGGGTAGCAATTTTGGCTTGAATGTGCATCTTTAGCTCTTGATTTAACCTACATAACCACATAACCTTATTTAGATATCTAATATGTAATAAAAACTACTAAAAACATAAATTACTAATCAAAGTATAAAAAAAATAGATAAATGCTAAAATGACTTGATTTAACTATTAAACAAGCTAAAGTTATGTGAAAACGGGATGTAAATAATACTATAATTTGTGGAAGATCACTTTTCATATCTTTATGTATGATTAATATTTTAATGATTCAACCGTTGAATTTACTGATATAATTGTACTTGTCATGCATGTCAATTTTTGAATTGATTCAATATATATATCATATTGACCAAAAATACTCTATCTTGAGACATATGGGACAGTGTCTCAAGACTTCAAACTTCTGAGCTAAAATCTTGAAATAAGGGAGACGTGGCTTCACAGTCTCAACACATTACCATGCATTTTGCTAGTTTGACCTAGGATTCATAACTTGGCTCCATGTTTTACCACCTTTGACCCCGAAATATTGCATGTCAACCTATTGACCTCATTTATGTGTAATTAGCATTCATAATACCCTTTAATTCTATTCACCATTATTGTCTTAATTTAGCTTCAATGTATCATTTTAATGTAAGTTTAAGTTTCTTCAGCAACAAATATGGTGTCTTATATCCTATCAAAGTCTATCAAGTGTAGGTGTAGGTGTAACACCCTATACTCGACCCACTTGCCGGATCCAAGTGTGTGATCTCACATTACAAGTATACCACTTGTCTCAAACCTAGGAATGATTGTTTCGAGACTATACAAGTATGCCTCAAGACCTTAGGCTCTTGAATGCAAAAATTTATGTGAAATTTGTTCTAATGGTCTCAAGACATGTTCCTTCTATCTCGAGACTTAGTGACCAAATGATCAAAATCCTAAACTTTTAAGTGTCCAAAGCCTTAGTTAAATGAACCTAAACATACCTACAATATACCACAAAAACACATTCAACCAATTGACCTATCTAAACATATCCAAACATTACCAATCTATAACCTTCAATTCATCATTACTAAACCAACCAAATTGCACATTCAAATCCACATAATCAAACGTAATTAACTAGTAATCAAAAAATAAAATTCAACCAAGAGAACATTATAGATCACTTACTAAAAGTTCCAAAATTAAATTAGGCTTCCGAGCTGAGATTGAGACTTGGATGCTTGATCATGAGATTTCTTTAGCTTTTATTCAAGACACGTGCACAAAAAGAAACAAATTCATACATTAAGTAAAGTATACCTATTGGTATTAACATAACTCGATTTGAATTATAAACATAACAAGATTTAAACAACATAAGTAACATAATAAAACAATAAAAATATATAAGAGTATGTTATACAACCAAATCAGGAGTACAAGATCACTGGATTGAGTAAACATCTCTGCAAGGATCACTTGATTTGCATATAATTCTGAAGTACAATCTCTCTATTCTTAATTTTCTTAATGATCCTTATCTTAGCCCTTATCCTAGATATCACTCTATTATGAGATTTCATAGAGGATGTTAAACAATTAATCATCCTTCTATTGAATTCTTTATCATTTCTCGAAGGGCCAGTGGAAGTGGGCACTTTTGCCTCCCCTGTAGTAGTTGTTGCTTCATAGTCTGCTTGTTCCTTTTGCTCAGCATTCTGACCACCTGCCTATTATACTAGCTCTACCCTAACATCCTTACCCTCAAGCCACTTAATAGAGAACTTAAGCTGAACAACTATCCTCTTACATCTTTTAGTGATTTTCACTATCTTTGGATTTTAAAACATTAGGACTTGGAAAATCGAAGATGGAAATGGTAAAAGGATTCTGGCATGTACCTTATTAGCATGACTTACCACTTGATCAAACACCAGCTAAGCCACATCAAACTCAATCATCTCCACTGCTTTTTTTATTAGCACAACTACCTTCGAGGTCACTGAATCTCTCTGTGTGTTTGGGACCCAATTTCTAGTTGCAATGGAAAATTGGGCAACACATACAGTGGACAATGAAGAAGTTCTAATGCTTCCTTTTCCAGGCCAAGACAGGTAGATGTTTTTGGTAATGGTAGCAATAGTGGCATTCAAGGATTCATCTAATTCAACCAAGTTTCTATTAAGCATTTAAGTACCATCTGGATCAATTCATGGTTGACCTCACACCAATGGCCTCTGACATACACCTTCTGGAATAATTTTCTCATTGAATCATTGATCAAGAGATGAAAATTGGCATTGAATTCCAGTACAAGCTCTCTTACATAGTGCTTTACAAATGACATAGTACCCATTAGACCACTTTTAGTTAAAAAGCTGTCAATGCCTTGCTCTACAAAACTAGCATCTTTAATGTTTTCCTCCTTAATGAAGCCTTTTGTCTTCAAAGCCATGTATCTGTTGAGGTAGCCTGGTGTCAATAATACTATTTCTTTTTTTTTTCGCTAAAAGCATTTCCTCCTCTACTTTTTCCTTTACCACTACATCAACTGACATTGTTTGTGAGGACCCGATTTCCAATGGTGTCGAAAAAGATGATTTTGGGACCAGTTTTTGTAAACGGAGCCCGTAAATATTTAATAAGAAATTTACAGAGTTAAATTATAGATGAATTGGATTTTGGACAGCCTATTTATTCAAAATTGTGGTTAATTAGGGCTCAAGAACTAAATTATAAAGTCCAATTGCTATAGATTTTTAATTAGCAAATGGCTTGGGGAATTAAATTGAAATTTACCAAAGGTTCTGATAATACTCTAAAATGACATACTCCAATCAAAATCCATTCCATTAAACTTGTGTTTCCCCCCACCCGAAAAGCATGAGCCACTAAACTATCTAGCCAAAGGTTATCATGACTCCTCCAAAAAAGTTCATGAGGCTTAGAACCCGACCTTAACCCTTCTCAACGAGTATTCATCATTTCTCTGCATTACAGGACTGACGCTTCCATCCATGTCCTTCCAAAAGTAATTTTTTCATCTCGTGCAAAGGTAGCCCGCTTTGTATGTTTTGGGATGGTTGCACATTCGGTTCACTAACTTACTATGCCAGAGGTTGTCGAGCCTAAGAGACAAAATGGCATGGCATTCGCCATTGAAAAATGATGATCTAGTGTAAGACGGTCCCACAAAAGTGACGGTTGGCTAGAGTCAGATTCTTCTAGATTGTAAGGTTATAACATAAGAGAAGCTAGTGGTTGTAGGCATCCTCTTCTACTATAAATGGTTTATTCGGTCATGAAAAGGATCACCTAAAACCTTATGATTGAACCAAAGGAGGATAGAGATGACTGGAGGCTGGAATCCTCAAATAGAAAAACCCTTTCCTTCAACTCTGTTTCTTTTTACAATTGCAACTTCAATTTATTCAATTTCAACTTGTCCATATTTTTAAATTTTTTCCCAGGTTAGATGTTTTTCTTGGGCATGACTATGCCTATGATTTCGAGGAACAAGAGTTGTAGTGATCCAGTCCCTGAGGATTTGACCCTACTTCCCTTATACTATTTTTTTTATTTTTGATGCTTTCAACGACACACCAAATTTTGGCGTCGTTGCTAGGGACTGGTAACGTACTAATCTTGTTTCTTCTTCTTATGACTAGATCTACTCCAGGAAATCTTGCATTTGATTCAGAAATAGAAAAGACTGCGAGATCTAATCGCAAGGAAATGAAGCTACAGAAAAGTAGTCAGAGGTGGTAGGAACTTAGAATAACCCACTACCGAAATAGAAGCAGGCGATGAAGTTGATTCTAGGGTTAACAAAAAACCAACTCAAACACTAAAGAATGAAAGAATATGAGTTGATCCACCAGAAGAAGTGCCTAATGCTAGGGTTAACGTAAACTCGAATCAAGTACAATAACCTATGGCTTAAACAATTCAGCAAATGGCCGAAGCTCTTGCAGATCAATAGTTGTTATGCATTGCATATCCTACTATGGATACTAATTTTGAAATTAAGTCAGGATTAATCTAGTTGCTTCTGACTTTTCATAGATTGCAAAATGGAAATCCACACAAACATCTAAAAGAGTTTCATATGGTTTGTCTTAGTATGAAACCTCAGGGCGCAACTAAGGACCAAAACAAATTACGTGCTTTCCCTTTTTTGTCTAGCAAATTCTGCTACGGAATTATTATTTTATCTATCTCCTGGATCTATCACAACTTGGACTGATCTTTCTTGTTTGTTTCTCAATAGATTTTTCCCAGCATCGTGCGCAGCTGAGTTAAGGAAGGAGATTGTTGGGATAAGAAAAAAGGATGTGAAGTCTTTTTACGACTATTGGGAGTGATTTAAAAAGTTGTGTGTAAGTTGCAAACAACATGAGATAACAGAACAGTCTCTATTCCAATACTTCTATGAGGGCTTGAATCCCATAGAAATGAATATGATAGATGTCACCAGTGGAGGGGCATTTGTCAACATGACCGCCTAATAGGCAAGAGACTTGATATCCACAACGCTTGCAAATACACAACAATTTTGAGCCAATCCTGAACCCAATAGAAGGGTTCACCAACTAAGTATTTCAACTTTAGAAGATAAAGTCGAAAAACTTACAAATATCGTGAATTCTCTTTTTGCAAAAAAAGTAGGACCCGCCCGACTATGCGGAATTTGTGCAGGACCCGAACATACAACTGGCACATGCCCTGGTTTGTGTGACGATACTATGGCCCATTTGGATGCTTTGGGGAACTTTCTTGGACCACCCCAAAGGCGATATGACCTTTACGCTAATACATATAACCCAAGATAGAAAGACCATCCTAGCTTGAGTTATGGGGCTAACCCACGGTATAACTAGCCATACCAAAACCGATTTCCACAACAAACACGAGATTCAAGTAGCTCTCTAGAAACCATAATAAATAAATTAGCAGCTAATGTGGTTGATTTCCAACAGTAAATACAACAACAAAATATTGATTTCCAAAAGAAACCAGATGATTTTCAACAGAGAACCGAGGTGTCTATAAAAGAGTTAACTACATCAATTGAGAAAATGAACTCCCAAGGGAAGTCACCATCACAAACAGAACCTGACCTCAGACAAAACGCAAATGCAGTGACATTGTGAAGTGGGAAACAATTGGAACCAAATCTTGACAGGATTCTTAATCAAGATTCTGCCCAAGAAAAGTAGGAAAACGGTGAACAAGTCCAAAAGAAACCTCCATTGCCCATAATTCAACCTCTATTTCTAGGATAGTTGAACCAACATCGAAAAGGTAAAGAGGAAAAAGATATCCTTAAAATATTCCGACACTTCGAGATTAACATACTGTTGTTGGATGCCATTAAACAAATTTCGTGATATGTCAAGTTCTTTAAGGAGCTTTGCACCAAGAAGCGAAAATTAATTGGAAATGAAAGAGTAAGTGTTGGTGAAAATGTATCTGTGGTGTTGCAGCTAAAGATGCCAGTAAAATGTAAATACAGAGGCATGTTTTCAATACCATACAAAATAGGCCACTTAGGAATAAAAAAAGCTATGTGTGATTTAAGGGCATCCATAAATGTAACGTATGTTTTTTCTATGAAAATAGCTGTTATCATTCAAATGGTGGACAGGTCTATTGTGCATCTCGAAAGAGTCCTTGAGGACGTATTGGTGAAAGTCAATGGGCTTATCTTTCCAGTGAACTTTTATGTGGTAAAAATGGAAGAGGATAACACTCCTGGATCTTCAGACATCTTGTTAGGGCAACCTTTGCTTAGTACCGCAAGCACTAAGATTGACGTGCGTAGCAGAACCCTCACGATAGATTTTGACAAGGAGATCGTGAAGTTTAACATTTACAATGCTATTAGTCACACAAGTGAAATCTTGAATGTAAACCATGTAAACATAATTAACTCATTAGTAGAAGAAACTTTTGAGTCACCTTATGAAGATAAACTTGAAACATTGTTCGATGATAATTTCAATTCAAGGTTTATTTATGACTCTATTAATGAATTGTTGTCTCCTATGAACACTAAACTGCTACCTTCTGTTGTGCAGGCATCAGATTTGGAATTGAAACCACTTCTCGAGCATCTAAAATATGTATTTCTGGGGAAAGATAATACCTTACCGATCATAGTTTCAAATAAACTCTCCAAGCTCAAAGAGGAAAGTTTGATATAAGTACTAAAAAACCATAAGGCAATTCGCTGGACCACCACTGGCTTAAAAGGGATAAGCCCCTTGACATGCACACATAAGATTTTCTTGAAGGAAAACATGAAACCAAAGCGAGAGATGAAAAAATGATTGAACCTGAATATGATGGATGTAGTAAAAAAGGAAATAATTAAGTTTCTGGATACTGACATAATTTAACCCATTTCTAACAGTAGATGGGTAAGTCTGGTGCAAGTCGTGCCCAAGAAAACATGTGTGACAGTAAAAAAAATGCTGAGAGTGATCTAGTACCAACCGGAGTGCAGAATGGGTGGAATGTCTGCATTGATTACAAGAAGTTGAATTCTTATACTAGAAAAGACCATTTCCCTCTTCCTTTTATAGATCAAATGCTTGAACAATTAGGTGGGAAAACTCATTATTGTTGTCTTGGCGGATATTCATGTTTTTTCCAAATCCCAGTTGCACCCGGGGACTAAGAAAATACCACTTTCATATGCCCATTCGAGACATTTGCGTATAGGAGGATGCCATTCAAACTTTGTAACACACCAGCCACCTTCCGAAGATGCATGATGAGTATATTTTCTAAATATGTGGAAAACATTATCAATGTTTTTATGGATGATTTTAGTGTGCATGGAAACTCTTTTGATGAATCTCTTAAAAACCTCACGAAAATTTTAAGTAGATGCATAGAATTTAATCTTGTCTTGAATTATGAGAAATATCCTTTAATGGTAGACAAATGTTTAATTTTAGGACATATAGTTTCAACTAAAGGGATTGAGGTCGATAAGGCCAAAACTAATATTATAAATTCTTTTCCATTTCTCTCAATTGTAAGGGAAATTCGTTCTTTCCTTGGATGTGCAGGATTTTACAGGCGCTTTATAAAGAACTTCTCAAAAGTAGTTGAACCACTTTGCAAATTGTTGCTAAAAGATAAGAAATTTGAGTTCAACCCAAAATGCAAGGAAGCTTTTGACACACTAAAACAGAATTTGGTTTCCACTCCTATAGTACAAGCACAAAATTGGAACTATCCCTTTGAAATCATGTGCGATGCAAGTGAACGAAATGTGGAGGCTATGTTAGGGAAAAAGATAGATAGAGAGCCCCATGTCATTTGTTATGCCTCAAAAATCCTAGATGTTGCACAAAGTAACTACACTACCATAGAAAAAGAACTTTTAGCTATTGTATTTGCTTTGAATAACTTTCGGTCTTATCTATTGGGATCTAAATTGACTATTTTTTCTGACCATGATGCTTTTAGGTATTTGATCACAAAGAAAGAAGCGAAACCGAGGCTCATTAGATGGATTTTACTGCTCCAAAAATTTGACATCAAGATTCGAGATAAGAAAGGATGCGAAAACTTGGTGGTTAACCACTTGAGTAGGTTAAAAACACCTTGTGACGACACTCCTATAAAGGATGAGTTTCTTGATGAGGTTTTATTTTCGGCTCAAGCATATTTTCCATGGTAAGCGGATATGGTAAACTTCCTTGCTATAGGTTCATTACCCACTGGGTTATCTTGTCCCATGAGGGACAAGCTTAAAAGAGAAGCTCGATATTATATTTGGGATGACTCATACTTGTGAAAACATTGCTCGGATCAAATAATAAGACGATGTGTTCCAGAAATTGAGGTAGCATTTATACTCACATTTTGTCATACCGAAGCTTGTAGAAGTCACTTTGGCCCTAAACGGACTACTCATAAGGTATTGGAGTGTGGGCTATATTGGCCCACAATTTTCTGAGATGCATATGATTTCTGTAAATCTTGCGACAGATGCCAACATGCAAGTAACATAACTAAGCGAAATCAAATACCCCTATCTCCAATTCATGTATGTGAGATTTTTTATCTGTAGGGCATCAACTTCATGGGTCCATTTATTTCTTCATTTAGAAATGCGTATATAATTCTTACGGTAGACTATGTTTCTAAGTGGGTAGAAGCGATAATGCTAAAACTATCGTGGAGTTTCTAAAGCAAACTATTTTTTCTAGGTTTGGCACACCTCGAGCCTTAATCAGCAATCGCGGAACCCATTTTTGCAATAGAGTTATTGAGGCACTTATAAAAAATACGGAGTTCACCACCGTGTAGCTACAGACTATCACCCCCAAACGACCGGCCGTGAAAAAGTCTTGAACTGAGAAATCAAGACCATTTTGGAGAAAACAGTTCGACCTAACCGAAAGGATTGGAGTCTTGGCAGAATGCTAGTTTGGTATCGATTTTCTTACCTATATCGGTACCTATCTCACAAAAATATTGATACCTGTGAACTTGTATTGATACCTATGTTTTTTTCTTTGGAATGTTAAAGAACAAACTTTAATTGCAGATAAATTTATTCCTATTTTTGTTTAAATGTTTAAATTAGTCACGAACTCTTCTTTAAATGTTAATTTTACTAGTCGTTACTCTTATTCAAAATTTCATATGCATGTGATTAAGTTTCATTGGTTGATGTAGCATCCTATAACTCGGGCCCGGTGACCAGACCGAGTGAGGGGTGTTACAAGTTAACTAAGCATGTTGTAGTTCTAGACTATCATAAAAAGAAGTTTTTCATCCAATGTCTGGAATATGACATAATGGAAGTGAATGGCATCAGATAGACTGGCTTGACTTGTATCATTCCATCAATTCAAGTTAATAAGCTACTGATTTGAGGCTGTGAAGCTTTTTTGGCTTATGTTATTAATTAAAACTTGGATGAAAATAAAATAAGATATAAATAGTTTATGAGCTCCCAGACGTGTTTCTTGAATAATTACCAGGACTGCCTCATGATCGTAAGGTTGGATTTGCAATTGATGTTTACCCAAGTATAGCTCCTGTGACAATTGCTTTGTACCGAATGGAGCCAATGAAGTTAAAAGAGCTAAAAATTCAATTATAATATCTTTTAGACTACGGCTTTATACGTCCTAGTATATCACCCTAGGAGCTTTGGTGCTATTTTTTAATAAGAAAGATACGTCGATGTGGCTCTACATTGATTATCGGTAGTTGAATAAGCTAACGATTAAGAACCAGTATCCATTATTGCGTATTGACAATTTAATTGATCAGTTGAAAGTTTTATTAGTCTTCTTCAAGATTGATTTGAGATCGGGATATTCTCAGTTGAAGGTGAAAGATTTTGTACGCGATATGGTCATGATGAATTTCTTGTGATGCAATTCGAGCTAACGAATGCACCTGCGACATTCATGAATCTCATGAATTGCATTTTCCAACCTTTCCTGGATCAGTTGTTGGCATCGTTACCTAGGATTTTGTGTGCGATTTAGTGATTTTTGTGATTAATGAATGTAACTAGGAGGATAATTAGTGAAATTTAAGTCTTTAGATACAATGTATTTATTTCTTTCTGACGTTGGTATTTTTCGATGAATTGCTTCGGTTTTCTTTATAATGTGTGAATTTGATTTATTATTTTATTTATTGTCTACTTTTTCCAAAAATTACATCTTTGATCAATGTGATGTTGTATGACCATAGTTGGTTGTCGCCTGGTATTACTACGCTACCTATTGGTGTGCCGCATTTTGAACTTAATATGTCTTTGATAGCATGGGTTATCTCTAATCTCCAATTCAGTGAGGTGAAACTGATGATCCCACGGGCTTTCTCCATAGGTTCAGATATATATGCAGTACTGTCAGCTATTTGGGGGTGTTGAATGAGATGATATGGTTGTTATTGATTTCGTTTGCTCTTAGAGGGAAAGCTAAGGAATGGTTAGATATGCTGCCTCCAGACACCATCACTTCATGGGAGGAGTTCTTGCAACTGTTCTTGAGGTAAAATATACTGAAGATGACCATGCTCACTACTTACAAAGGGTTGTTTGAATTTAAGAAATGAGATACGGAGACTCTAGGCCAAGCCTAGGAATGGTTCAAGAGAATATTGCGAGGTGGATTGGTAAGAGAGTTGAGAGTGCAGTGCAACTACAATATTTTTATGCCAGATTGGATGAGGATAGCAAGGTACAACTTGATATTATTTTTGGGGTAAGTATCTAGACGAAGACTACAAGAGAAATGATTATGCTACTTAAGAATGTCAGTAGTAACGATTCTTCTTGGAACAACAATCGACCGCCTAGTCGAGAGATAGTCAGTGAAACTTGAGGGGGAGCCATAATCGGGGGTTAGACTTTGTGAAGGAATTGTTGACACCTATACTAGTTGTCTCAATGGAAAAGAAACTTATAGAGGAACGAAAAGAATGTGAGGTGGGGCGATTTTTGAAAACTAAGTGCATAGAATCTGTGGGTATCGAAGTGGAAGTACAAAATGAAAAACCTACATCTCTAAATAGTGATGTGCACGATCTTGATGAAAGCTTTTCATATTTTCAAGATGAAACGGATGCTTAAATTGAACGCGAACGTGTGAATCAACTAGATTGGTGAAGGCATTGTAAAGAATCACTGGATCCTCTTGAGGATGCTTCCGAGAAGATGATACCATTCATAATTAAAATGCTTGAGGTAGAATTGAAACCCTTTCCTGAGGACTTGAAATATAGATATTTGGGACAGAACAACACATTACCAGTTATCATTTCTACATATCTAACTTTAAAACAAGAAGTAGTTGTGCTTCAAGTATTGTCAGCGCATAAGAAGGCCACTGGGTGGAATATTGCTGACATAAAAGGCATAAGTCCATCCCTTTGTCAACATAATATCCTTTTAGAAGAAAGGAAGAAGTTGATGATTGAAGCTTAGTGGAGGATCAATCCCACTATGAAGGAGATCGTGAAGAAGGATTTGACTAAGTGGTTAGATGCTAGAATTGTCTATGCCATTTCTGATAGTGAATGAGTTAGTCCATCATACTATGTTCCAAAGAAAGGGAGAATGATCATTGTCTCAAATGAGAAGAATCAACTTATTCCTACACATAACTATAATGGGGTGGCATGTGTGTATCGACTATCGACAGCTCAATGAGACTACTCGAAGAGAAAACCACCTTGATTTGTACCTTCGGTAATTATACCTTCTATCAGATGCCTTTTGGGTTATGTAATGCTCCCGCAACCTTCATGCGTTGTATGACCTCTATTTTCACCGATATGATTGAAGAAGTTTTGGATGTTTTCATGGATGACTTCTCAGTCTATGGAGAATCTTTCACCGAAAGCTTGGGAATTTTGGAACATGTGTTAGAAAGATGTGAGGAAATGACCCTAATTCTGAATTGGGAGAAATATCATTTCATGGTAAACGGTGGCATTATTATTGGCCATCGAATTTCTAAGAGGGGTTAGAGATTGATCATGCTAAGCTTGAAGTTATTAAGAAACTACAGCCTTCACCCTCCGTGTAACATCCCTCACCCAGTCAAATTGTTGGACCCGAGTTACAGGATATTACCTCAGTAATCAGAATTGTAAATTTTAAAATAAATCATGTAACAATCATTCATATCACATTCATAATCATATAATATTGTTCAAATACAAATCGAGACTAATTCAAGCTTACGAAAGCTCTTTTGGTGACCTAGGCATGAATTAAAATCAAATTGCAAAGTTTTGAAAGTTTGGACTTCACGTCGTGATGAGCCATTCGTACGGCATAACATTGTCAAAATAGTGAGTCACGTCAGGACATCGAACCACCTACATCAAGACGTCACAAACTGCTATTTAACGTTGCTGCGAGGAAGATTTCACATCGAGATAAGGACCCTTTTTTGGTCAAATGCGGCCATTTTATACTTATTTCGTGCAAAGCAAACTAATGGCTAAAATGATACATATTTGTCCATTTAAACTTGCATAAAATCGACTTAAACACATATCAAAGCATCCATTTACCCAACCATAAGATCATTCACACTACTTCACATGAATTTGAAAATTCGTTAAGCATAACAACCTATGTATTCATCAACTATTCCAACATGGTTCGTCATTCACATTTAGCATTCCAAACTCAAGCAAAACACATTCAGAATAAACCATTCAATTAGTTCAAACATATCTTACCACAATTCCATTAATGCACATACAAGCTCACCACATAAAACTATACAAATACAAGCAATATCCAAAGATCAAAGTTACCATATCCAAGTAATCACATATGAGCATAACATTGCCTATATACATGCCACATAACCAAGTCCAAAACGAAATAAAAGACTGTCGAATCGTAAACTGGATAGTGTAGGCTCTCAGTTGATCCGATCTTCACGTTCCGCAAAAGATAACTATATGACAGAAAAACAACAACAGAATAAGTATTTAAAATATTTAGCAAGTTCATAAGTGCAACTCCCCAAAACCAGACCTAGAAGTTTAGACCAAATCTCGGAGGTTACATTGATCACCAAAGTGATCATAGGAAAAATTTTAGTTTAACTATCTAGAAAACAAACAATATTTAAGTTACGTAAAACTCTTCATTGTAAAATCCCAATATTATAAAAATTTCAGTCCAAAAGACGCTTATGTGCGTAAAACCAAAAATTCATACCACAATATTCAATATAAAATTTACAGTTCAAACCATTTATTTATAAATGAAAATTTTATAAAAATACTTTTAAAGTTGATTCTAAACGTGGCTGTCAGAGACCTCCGATGTGCCGAGTCCAGCAACAGCATACGAAAATACCTGAAAAGGGAAACTGAGGGGGGTGAGCTACACGACCTCAGTGTGAGTTCGAAACGACAGAAAAACAAAAATTAAGTGCTGCAATTAAAAAAATCACAATGGCAATCCGATATCCAAATATTCATCACAACCAAAACAGAACCATCAGTACTAAACAAATCGATCTATATACCGTTAATCTCGCAATCAGACAGACAGAAAAAATGTGGAACAAATGCATTAACATGAAACACACCCATCCAACCAAACACCTCTTCGTCCCCTATTCACACCACAAATAAGCTATAAGAAACTCAACAAGCCCTACACTCCACATAGGACCTCGAAAAGCCTATCCAACCCTACACACCATGTATGTTGAACAAAGCCACATAAATAACAGTATGCAGCTGAGCTACCAAAAGTATCATACTGTGTGGTAAACCGCTATACAGACGTATTGCAATTGAAACTACCAAATCAGATCAGACTTCATTCTCTTCATATCCCAAACCTAAAATCATATTGCAAATGCAAGAATGAACACCAAACACTGGCAATTAAACAGACCCAGAAGCTCATAATCAGTCAATCAATTACTGAATTGATGTACACAATTTCTAGACAGTCACACATACACCCACATCACTTAACCACTACAGCAGATACTCATTTATTAGGAAATATCACATTAACGAGTCACTTAACTAATGCAACGATTGCATATAACAGATATGCCCGAGCCAAAACAGAGTCCCAACCACCCTTGCTAAGGCCTAACCGTAGGTCAGAACACACAGGATTACAAACAAGTCAAAAATAGACACAGTACAAAAATTGGCGACAAAAGGCCACACGGCCTTATGCCCCCAGCCGTGTGGAAGTTCCCAGGCCGTGTAAGGGTCTACACGCCCATGTGAAAGCCACACATACCTGTGTGGAGGGGACACACGCTCATGTGAGAAGCCTATGTAACTCACTGGCAAAAGTGCTAAAAATTAATAGGAGATGAGACACGAGCGTGTATATATCTCACATGCCCGTGTTTGTAGACATGCCCTTGTGGTCAAGCCGTGTGGCACAAAAAATCATCAAAAACCCTAAATTCCCAATTACACACAGCCGAGTGGACCAACCGTATGGAGCACACGCCCATTTGGCCACCCATGTGGTCACGAAACCACCTCGAAATTGGCTAGAAACTCGATTTTACAACGTCAAAACAAACTCCAAACCTTAACAACCCAAACCAAATTCCTAAAGCGCACATAAGGACTCAAACTTGAGACCCCAAGCTAAACTAACACACAACCAATCACCAGACCAACAAGCCCATTCTGACATTAAAACACAACGACAAACCCAATTGTCTGATCTACCACTAACCCTAGCTACAAATACTTATTGCTAGTTGGGGGATTTTGCTCGTGTATTTCAACCTCTGAATTTATGGGATTTGTATAATGACAATTACCACCACTGGCTTCTAGCTCTTATTCAGACTTGGAAGAGGTACGGTCAATTGTAGTCTTCCTTGTAGTGTCTTTATGACTGTTCATAAATCGATCAAGTATTTTTCCTTTTTTGCTTCTATAAACTATATTATTAGTTACTAACGAGTTTTCATTTTTGTTACTTAATTAAAAAGAAATACAATTTAATCATTGAATTATTCAAAAATTTTCATTTAAATCATTGATTGTTAAGTGTTTTTTCTAAAGTTCCGCCAATAAGTTCCAAGCGACATTTGATAATTAGTAAGGTAGATTAATACCCATAAACAAATAGAACATACATTAAATTCAAGTCAATCTAATGATCAATATTGAAGATCGAAGACAAGCTATTTTTATTTTGCTTCATAAATTTGTAACGTGTAAAGTTGTTTCATGACAAAATTGAACTGTAAAATAAAAAGGAAAAAAGAACTTTCGATTAGTACAAAGAGGGTGAACAAAAAAACATATAACACCGATTTTAATAACCCAATAACTTAAATAAAAATTTTGAATAATTCAACGACCAAATTGCAACTTTTTTAATTAAGTAATCAAAATAAAAATTTACCCATGGTTCAGTGACTAGTTGTTTAGTTTAACCTATAATAAATATCTGCCTTATTTTTCTATAATAAATATCTAGACAAGCACCAACTCTATGTTGCGAGCAGAATATACAACATATGGAGAAAGGTAGTGAAACAGCAAACCTAACCAAAAACTTAGAAACCACTAGAAGTGGAAAATCGAAGAGAAATTTTGTTCTCTTCTTCCAGTCTCCATTTTTCATTAGATTACCAGTTAGAAAGCACTCCAATTATCAGAAGAACTTTTCTTTGGGCTGTGATGATCTGATGGGACTTTAAATGAACCACTGGAGCCAAATGGATCGCGTCATCAAAAGAAAATCCATGGCCAAACTCTCTGGTACTACTTATGGAGTCACAAACCTAGTGAGTATCTCAGGTCGCTGTGAAAATCCACTATTGGCCATGCTAATAGAAACAAGCCTAGAGGAAATTTATAACTGATCACCTGAAGGGGAGTTTCCAAACTCGGAGAGTGGAGTGCTGAGAACAGTCTTGAAATGTGAATGGACACTTCTCATCATAAAAGCTTTCTGCGCTTGGGGATTCTGTTCTTGTTGGGCGTACACCAAAATAACTTGAACCAAAAACTTCATTGTGGTTGTTAGAGTCCCCACCCTGCCATGTGGGATTAAATATCATGAGTAAATATTTCAATCTGCAACTCATACCATCAGACTAAAATGGTTCATAACCAGCATTCTGATTGAGAGCTCTTAGCTCTACACAAATGACAAATCTATCTAATCTAAATTATACATTTTTCTGTATCACCAGACAAGGTACATGTCAAATGTGTTGGCAATCTACACAAATGACAAATCTACATAACCTAAATTATCAAGATGTTGAAAACAAGGGGAAAATGCTTCAAGAAGTTTAGGCCACATTGGTATTAACAGGATTAAACACCTAATCCACACACACATCTGCATTGTCATTATCAACAGTCCCCCAAGCTGATTGACCAAAACTTCTATCCAGAAAAAATGGACAAAATAAGCAAGAACAAATAAGAAAAAAAAAGTCAGACGATAAAAATAAAAGTTGACTAGAAAACAATTTTCTACTTCAATACTGATTTGTTTCTGCATTTGCTTCGGTATTCTTTCCAAAACTGTCATCAGAAAATTGTTGAGATGGACTTTCTAGTGAGTTTCTTTCAGTATGATTGTCACAAGGACTTCTGGCAGATTCTGTTGAATAAACTTAAACGAAATAGAGTTATGTTATATGAAAGGTCAAGAGTTATGTTGTCTTTTAATGGGTTTAAATAAGTAGTTTTTTTTAGGAGAATGAAAGGTCAAGAGTCATTGGTGCTATTATTATATATTAATATTTTCAGTTTTTTTTTGTTTTTGTAAAGGGTAGACTATAGCCTATAAACAGTTTGTAAGCTTTTGATATTATGGAATGAACAATTTCTACAATTTGGTCTCTGAGCTATGGAGAGTGTGACTAGTAATGTGCCATTGCCTCGACTAATAGAGGTGAACTATGAGAATTGGAGCATCCAAATGAAAGTTCTGCTTGGGTCTTAAGATGGTTGGGAGGTGGTCCAAGAAGGTTTCGTAGAACCGATAACTATTACGGGATATACGGTGGCTCAAAACAATGCGTTGAAAGAAATGCGATCAAAAGATAAGGCGGCATTGTACATGTTATTCCGAGCTGTTGACGAGTCAGGCTTTGAGAAGATTGCAAGTACGACAACTTCAAAAGAAGCGTGGGACATTTTAGCAAAGTTGTACAAAGGAGCCGACCGAGTTAAACAAGTCCACCTTCAAACTCTTTGTGGAGAGCTGGAAGGCATGAAGATGAAGGAATCAGAAGGTGTCTCCGACTACATCACGCGTGTTCAAACCATGGTGAACCAACTCAACCGAAACGGAGAAGCGTTAACCGATGCACGAGTTGTGGAGAAGATTTTGAGATCATTAACTGATAGTTTCGAGAATGTCGTATGTGCCATAGAAGAGTCAAAGGATCTAGCAACGCTCACAGTCAATGAATTCACCGGTTCTCTTGAGGCACATGAACAACGTAAGAAGAAGAAGAAAGAGGAGACACTCGAGCAAGCACTTCAAACCAAGGCATCAATCAAAGACGAAAAAGTTCTCTATTCTCAATGTATTCGAGGTAGAGGTCGTGGTCGTGGTCATGGAGATCGAGGAAATGGTCGTGGTGGAAAAGGTCGAGGTCAAGAAGGGAATTATGAGGAAAAGGAGCATTCAAACCAACAAAATTGGCGTGGAAGAAGACGTGGTCGTGGAAGAGGCGGATGGTCGAATTATTCCAATGTCGAGTGCTACAAGTGTGGCAAATATGGTCACTATGCGAAGGATTGTAACTCTGATAAGTGTTACAATTGTGGTAAGGCGGGACATTTCGCGAAAGAATGTCGCGTCTCAAAAAAGGTGGAAGAGACAACCAACCTAACCACGGAAAATGAGGAGGCAAAAGAAGGTTTTCTCTTGATGGCACACAACGAAGTCAACACCAACAACAACATGGTATGGTACCTTGACACGGGTGAAAGCAACCATATGTGCGGGCTCAAGCACCTATTCAAAGAAATGCAAAAGGTTGAAACGGGATATGTGACATTTGGAGATGCGTCGAAGGTTGAGGTAAAAGGCCAAGGTACCATTTTTTATTTACAACAGGATGGGTTAGTTGGGTCAATCCAAGATGTGTATTACGTACCAGACCTCAAGAGTAACATTTTGAGTATGGGGCAACTCATGGAAAAAGGTTATTCGGTATTTATGAAAGATCGGGTTACATTTGAAAGATAAGGAAGGGCGTTTGGTCGCTCTAGTTGAAATGGAGAGAAATCACATGTACAAGTTGAATTTGAAAAGCGTTCGAGGAAAATGTTTGCGAGTCGATGTTGAAGACAAGGCGTCGCTGTGGCATCTCCGTTTTGGCCATCTACATTATGGTGGTCTAAACAATTTGGTGAAGAAGAACATGGTGCATGGGCTACCAGACATGGACTATGAGGGAAAATTTTGTGAAGCATGTGTGCTTGGCAAGCATGTGAGAATTTCGTTTCAAAAGAAAGCAGAATATCGAGCTAAGCAACTTCTCGAATTGATTCATACCGACATTTGTGGACCAATCACCCCTGAATCTTTTAGCGGTAAAAGGTATTTCATTTCTTTTATCGATGATTTCTCACGAAAAACTTGGGTTTATTTTCTTAAAAAAATCTGAGGCATTCGAGGTGTTCAAGAAGTTCAAAGTGATGGTGGAAAAAGCAACTGGTAGACACGTCAAATCTATACGATCTGATAGAGGTGGTGAGTATACTTTGACGGCTTTCATGGAGTATTGTGAGGAGCAAGGCATAAGACGATTCCTAACCGCACCGTACTTACCCCAACAAAATGGTGTGGCCGAGATGAAGAACCAGACTGTTCTCGACATGGTTCGATCAATGCTCAAGAGTAAGAAGATGCCGAAAGAATTTTGGGCGGAAGTTGTGCAATGTGCCATCTATGTGCAAAATCGATGTCCACATGCGAAGTTGGATGATCAAACACCACAAGAGGCTTGGAGCGGACAGAAACCATCAGTTTCTCATCTCAAAGTATTCGGTAGTGAGGCCTATGCACATTTGTCAGATCAGCGAAGAACAAAGCTCGAAGACAAAAGCAAAAGGTTTATTTTTATTGGGTATGATGAGAAAACAAAAGGATACAAGCTACTCGACCCGATAAGTAAGAAGGTTGTTGTAAATTATGATGTACGATTTAATGAAGTAAACGAGTAAGTTTTGAATATAAGTTTTGAGGAGATTAAAGTAATTGACCGCAGCAACACATGGGAGTTAACGGAATTACCGAAAGGAAGTCAGCCCATTGGTGTGAAGTGGGTGTTTAAAAGAAAGATGAATGCTCAAGGCGAGTTAGAACGGTACAATGCGCGACTTGCTGCAAAGGGATATAAGCAAAAGCAGGGGATCGATTATGATGAGGTATTTGCTCTCATTGTAAGAATGGAGATAATCCGGTTGCTCATTGCACAAACGGCACAATTTAAATGGCTGATATTTCAAATGGATGTCAAGTCGACATTCTTGAATGGTGTGCTCGAAGAAGAAGTCTACATCGAACAACCACCCGGGTACATGAAAAATGGAGAGGAGAAGAAGGTGCTAAAATTGAAGAAGGCACCGCGGGTATGGAATACTCGTATCGATACATACGTCAAGGAGAATAGGTTCAAACAATGTCCCTATGAACATGCCCTCTACGTGAAGAAGAATGGAGGTAATATGTTAGTTGTTGCTCTTTATGTCGATGACCTCATTTTTATGGGGAACAATGGTGAGATGATACTAGATTTTAAGAGCAAAATGACACAGGAATTCGAAATGACAGATTTGGGTTTAATGAAATTTTTCCTTGGTTTGGAGGTTAGACAAGAAAAGACAGGTATTTTTGTGTCACAGGAGGCATATGCAAAGGAAATTTTGAAGAAGTACAAGATGACACATTGCAACCCGGTATCAACACCAATGGAACCAGGTGTAAAACTCTCAAATTTTGATGGAGGAGAACGAGTCAACGTAAGTAAATACCGAAGTTTGGTGGGAAGCCTTCGCTATCTCACTTGCACAAGGCCTGACATTTCGCTAAGTGTTGGCATTGTAAGTCGGTTCATGGAGGAGCCAATTTATTCACATTGGAAGGCGTTGAAGCGAATCCTATGGTACATTCAAGGAACGGTGTCACTCGGGTTATTCTATTCAAATATGGAAGATTACAAGTTGATTGGGTATTCCGACAGTGATTGGTGCAGAGACTTAGATGATCAGAAAATTACATCGGGATATGTGTTCTTTATGGGTAACACAACATTTGCTTAGCTTTCAAAGAAGCAACCAATCGTGACACTATCAACATGTGAAGCTGAATATGTGGTAGCATCTTGGTGTGTGTGTCATGCTATATGGCTCAGAAATTTGTTGGGTGAGTTAGAGAAACAACAACTCGGTGCAACTGAGATACGAGTTGATAATAAATCAGCGATTGAGTTGGCAAAGAACCCAGTGAATCATGAGAGAAGCAAACACATTGACATTCTTTTTCATTTCATCCGAGATCATGTAAAAGAAGGAAGTGTGAAATTAGTGCACGTGGCAAGTCGGGACCAAGTCGCAGATATGTTCACAAAACCGCTACCGATGGTACTCTTTGACAACTACAAGAAATTAATCGGCATGAAGGATGGCAGAAGCATTTAATTTTACAGGGGAGTTTTGTTGAATAAACTTAAATGAAATAGAGTTATGTTATATGAAAGGTCAAGAGTTATGTTGTTTTTTAATGGGTTTAAATTAGTAGTTTTTTTTCTTTTAGGAGAATGAAAGGTCAAGAGTCATTGGTGCTATTATTATATAATAATATTTTCAGTTTTTTTTTTTTTGTTTTAAAGGGTAGACTATAGCCTATAAATAGTTTGTAAGCTTTTGATATTATGAAATGAACAATTTCTACAGATTCATCTTCACTGTGTATAGGCAGACTCACTCTTAATGAGATATCCAGCAGCAGTGAAGAGATTACCCATTTTTTCATCCAAATAGGAAGAGAAATTAGAGTTCGAGCTACCATCTGGAGATGCTTTTCCTCTCCGAGAGACGACACATTTTCACTTTGACAGAGAACTCATTGCGAAATCTCGAAATTTCAAATGAAATGCCGACAAAGACAGATAAGGTCATGAATTCATAATCCCTACCTACTTTGAGAGCTTCATTACCCAGTTTCCATTCTTTTTCTTTTGGCATAATCTAAATCTCCTTTCACAATTGATTGTTAACATTGTTCTACTAGAAGCTCCTCAATTCCTGCACACATATACACATAATATTATGGTTCAACTAGCCCATCATGCTCCATTTAAGAAATTCAAGAATCACTACTGACTATAACGCTTTTCCAAAAGATATGCAATCAATAAAGAAACCGCCGCTATACTAATACATGAATGGGGTGACATGTTGGATCGTAATGTGTTTCAACATCTTGTCCATAAGAACTAAGCAACAAAAAACTCTCCCATCGTGAACATTGAACAATCCTTCAAAATTAAATGAATAAAATGAAACATTACAAGTCGAGAGAAGTGAGTATTCGAGAAGACTTCATAAACTCATCCAAAGACTTCATGAAATGACAGCTTCAGTTCACCAAATTGTGGAATCAATATTTTATAATGCCAATGATTCGAGATATGAAACCCATAAATTTACAAAGACATCATACATTATAAAGCAGCAAGAATCAGTAGATAATGTTCATAAGTGTAACTCCCCAAAACCCGACCTAGAAGTTTAGACCAAATCTCAGAGGTCACATTGATCACCGAAGTAATCGTAGGAAAAATTTTAGTTTAACCATCTAGAAAACAAAAAGTATTTAAGTTACTTAAAACTCTCTGTTGTAAAATCCCGATATTACAAAAATTTCAGCCCAAAAGACGCTTACGTGCGTAAAACCCAAAATTCATACCACGATATTCAATATAAAATTTACAGTTCAAACCATTTATTTATAAATGCAGAATTTATAAAAATACTTTTAAAGTTGATTCTAAACGTGGCTATTCGAGACCTCTGACATGTTGAGTCCAGCAACAGCATATGAAAACACCTGAAAAAGGGAAACTGAGGGGGTGAGCTACACGAGCTCAGTTTGAGATCGAAACGACAGAAAAACGAAAATTAAGTGCTACAATTTAAAAAATCAAAATAGCAATCAGATATCCAAATATTCATCACAACAAACACAGAACCATCAGTACTAAACACATCGATCCATATACCGTTAATCTTGCAATTAGACAGACAAACAAAATGTGGAACAGATGCATCAACATGAAACCCACCCATCCAGCTACACACCTCTTCGTCCCCCATTCACACCACAAATGAGCTATAAGAAACTCAACCAGCCCTACACACCACATAGGACCACGAAACGCCCATCCAACCCTACACACCATGCATGTGGAACAAAGCCACGTGAATAAAAGTATGCAACTGAGCTATCAGAAGTATCATATTGTGCGATAAACCGCTATACAGATGGATTGCAGTTGAAACTGCCAAATCAGATCAAACTTCTTTCTCTTCATATCCCAAACCCAAAATCATATTGCAAATGTAAGAATGCACACCAAGCACTGACAATTACACAGACCCAGAAGCTCGTAATCAGTCAATTAATTAAAGAATCGATGTACACAGTTTCCAAACAGTCACACCCACACCCACATCACTTAACCAGTTAAGCAGATACTCATTTATTAGGCAATATCACATTAATGAGTCACTTAACTAATGCAACAATTGCATATAACAGATATGTCCAAGCCAAAACAAAGTCCCAACCACCCTTGCTAAGGCCTAACCGTAGGTTAGAACACTCAGGATCACAACCAAGTCAAAAATAGACACAGTACAAAAATTGGCGACATAAGACCACACGGCCGTGTGCAAGTGCCCATGCCGTATGGGGGTCTACACACCCATGTAAAGGCCACACACGCCCGTGCTGAGGGGACATACGCCCATGTGAGCAGCCTGTGTAACTCACTGTCCAAAAGTGCTAAAAATTAATAGTAGAAGAGACACGGCCGTGTAGAGATCTCACACGCCTGTGTGGTTACACATGCCCGTGTGGCACAGAAAATCATCGAAAACCCTAAATTTCCAATTGCACATGGTCGTGTGGACCGCCTGTGTGGTAGCGAAACCACCCCAAAATTGGTCAAAAACTTAATTTTTCAACGTCAAAATGAACTCCAAACCTTAACAACCCAAAAGCATATCAATATCACACCTAATTTTCAGCCAACACCACATTAATCGACCTTTCAAAAGGTTGTTTCCCAACACACAAACAGTGTCAAATTCCACAGAACAGGCCAAAAATTCGACAATAAAGGGGAAGATTCCCAACGCACATGAAATCAGAAAACCACCAAATTGGATCCTCAATTCACAAATAAACTAAAATAGTTATGAATCCCACACCTGATTTGCGAGATAAGGACCCAACCCCACCGTTGAACTACAACGATTAAAGACAAATACAGTGCAGGAACAAAATGATGAAGTAGAAAGACTCAAGAAAAGAAAAGAAAATCTTAAGTGAGAAGAGAGGGAGAGGAGAATGAAGAAGAAGAAATAAAATAAAATAAAAATAAACCGTGTTTTCTTTCTATTTTTATTTCTTATCAAATTTCTTGTAACCAAATTAAAATACAAATAAAATAGAAATAAATAAATAAACAAATAAATACTCAAAAATTAAAAGCAACAAAAATAAAACAAATTCCTCAAAGCGCACATGAGGACTTGAACTCGAGACCCCAAGCTAAACTAACACACAACCAACCACCAGACCAGCAAACCCATTCTGACATAAGCTTCATATCAATTTTAAAATAATTCCATTTTTGTCCCTATACTCACAACTAGCAAATTTCACTTTACAAATTAGTCATGTATCACATCTAAGCTTACAATAAAACCATTCAACACCAAAAGCTTCAAAACTATAAATTGAAACATTTTAAAACTCTAACATTTTTACCAACAAATCCCTAATTTAGCTAAATCAAGCTTCAAGTATTTCAAAAACATAAAAAAAACTACAAGAAATAAACTAAAATTGGCTTACCAATTTGAAGAATAAAGCTTGGCTGAAAGCTTGGTTTCTCTTTAATGGTGAGAACAGTGGAAAAGGGTGAAAAACATGATGAAAATGGCCATTACATTTTTCTTTTATATCTTATTATATTTTAACTTAATTCTAACATTAATATTAACCTTATTTTAACATGTACTATGCTAATTATCAAGCATTGATCGTCCAAAAATGTTCTTAATGGCCCAATTTCCATTTCGACCCTTGAAATAATCCTATTTAGCCCATTTAACTAATAAAAATAATAGTGATTAACTTTTACAATTTTTACGATTTAGTCCTTGTACCTTAATTACTATCTATTCAATAAAATTACCAAACCAAAAATCAACATAACACTATAATAGACTCATGAATATTAATTAATAATATTTACTAACTAGATCATTGAAAACCATCATTTTCGGCACCATTGAAAAATGGGTTGTTACAACTCTCCCCCCTTAGAAAATTTCGTTCTTGAAATTTTCACCTGAGAATAGGTTAGGATGAACGTAGCATGTATAGAGTCTAGAAATACATGCCACAATAACCTGTGATAGTGTAATGCTTTCTATAATAGCACTAACCCATCTCCGTCACCAGATTAGGGTTATTGAGCATTACCGTACAAATTAGAACATTTAACATCATAAAAAAAACAATTATATATCTTAATATCAATAATTAACAAGTTTATATAATCATAATAAACATGCACATTCAGACCTTAAACCGAGCCTTCGAGGCCCTAAAAATAACTTGGGAAGGTTTGAGGATCCATTTGAAAGAAAATAGAAAATTTTGGCAAACCATGAAAATTTGGGAAACTAGGGTCACACAGTCATGTGACATAGTCCAAACCATGTGGACATTCGAAGTCTGGATACACGGTTGTGTCCCAGCCCGTGTGCCCGCCTATGTGGGTATTTGAAAAAGGGCCACACGGCCGTGTTGCATGTCGTGTGCCAAACCGTATATGCATTCAATGTTGGGTCACATGGTTGCGAAGTAGGCTATGTACTAGACCGTTTTACATACTGACTTGAGACACACGTCCTTGTTGTAGGCCGTGTGTTAGACCGTGTGAAACCTACACAAAAAAAATAATGACACACGGTCGTGTGTGCTTAGGTTGTTTACTATTTATTTTGCCCCTAAAACAAGCCAAAACACTTACCTTTTCTTACACAACAAACTATACCACTTTCCATCATTTTCACATGACCAAAACACTTTAAAACATACCAAATCATCTATTCTATAAGCCTAACTAATATGCCACCAAAAGGCACCACAATTCATGCATAAAAACTCAATCCATCCAACATCTCAAGTTCATTAACTAAGCACTTATCAAACATATCAAAATAATTTCAAACATACATGTCATTCAACCCTAGTTTATCTATAATCACAAGACATGCATAAGTATTTAACAAACTATTGATTTATACCATAAATGTAACACCCCGAATTTTGGGCCTAGAAGAAATAGGTTTTGAACAAGGGAACAGTTAGGAGACTGCACATAAATATTTAGTTGTGCAAGGAAGTGACATAAATGAATGTCTAATTCAATGGTTAAATGATTTAGGAGTGTTTGGAAGTGTCTGAGAAGTCAGGGGTTCAAGCCTTGGCTTATGCAAAAAAAAATTTTTAAGTGAATAAAATCATTTGATCTAGATAGTATGTTCTTAAATTATTGTGGTTAAAATATGATACAAACGAGTTGTTGGTCTAGTGGTAAGAGGCGTGTGGAGTGTACATGGGGTCTAAGGTTTGAGTGGTGGGGCATCAAAAAGGGAGTATTTATTTTATTGCATAATTCGTGTGGGTGGTAGAGTTGGATTGAAATACTGCTAAATGGAGTTTGAACTGGTCATAGAGAGAATTGAGGAGGGATATTTGGAGAGATTTGAGGAGAGGATATTGGGATTTGGGGAGGTTGTTGTTGTGGAGAGATAATAGTAGAAAATTAAGGGATAGGAAGTGGATGAAGAGTGTGTAGCCGAATTGGAGGAGGGATTTTTGAGATTTGGGGTTGTTACCAATTTGGTGAGAGTTAGAATTCGAGTTTCATTCCTTTTCTTTCAACCTTGGCCAAATATAGCTTCTCTCCTTCCTCACCATTTTTCTTTTTGGTTTTCTCTCCTACTCGATTCTCCCTTCTTCTTTTTTTAAGCTTTAGCTGAATACCTCTCGGCTTTAGCAAGGGTTCGTTGATCAATTGGGAGCACAGGGTTTTTCTCTTCCTTTCCCTCAAGTGCTCTCCATTGGCTGAATAATGATAGATTAATCCCGATTCTCGGTTCTTTGTACGCTACATCTCTGATCTGCAATCTGTTTTATCGTTGTTGGTAAGTGGTTATGCTATGATAATGAGTCATCTGTTACTTTTTTAAAAACAGTATTGAGTGGTAAGTGGGGTGCAATTGAGATGGTTTGTCAAGTATGAGTCTAATATAAAGATGGTGACTTTTGTGTAGGTGGTGGTCGAGGTTTATTGGCACAATGCCTGGGAACCAAGGGTACGATGATCATTGATTTTCAGTATAAGAGTGTTCAGAACGAAGGGAATCTGCAAATCGCATCAGGTGTGTAAACACCCCACTGTAACTGTAGAACGGCAAAAGCCGAAAACCTAAAATACGGCTTTTGAGACCACACGAGTGTGCGATCACTCGTTTGGTAAGCCAAACCCACGAATCATGGGCGATAGACTGTGGAGGCCTCCATGAGCATTTTCATGGGCTTAGGTCGTAATTGGCCATGTTGGGCCGAAATGGGCCATGTGGGCTCAATGGGCTCGTGTGCCCTATACGGATGAAATCCACAATTTGTGGCAAATACTGGACTGGGTTATGTAGATCTCATAGCCGTGGCGAAATCTGGGCTGAATGGGATGCACGAGCGTGTGGGCCCACTTCGTTCGAGTAATAGGCCTTGGGCCCATTTACACTATTATTACTATTTAGGTTACCTGAGTCGCTCGAGGCGACTGTGGACCTTTTGATAGGTCGATATCTGCACTGAGACCCCAAAATAAGGTAAAATGACCGAAATACCCCCATAGGGTAAAATGACCAAAATACCCTCATAGGGTAAAATGATCGAAATACCCCTAATAGGGTAAAATGACTAAAATACCCCCATAGGGTAAAATGATCGAAGTACCCTCATAGGTTAAAATGACCGAAATACCCCTATAGGGTAAAATGATCGAAATACCCCCATAGGATAAAATGACCGAAATACCCTAATAAGGTAAAATGACCAAAATACCCTCATAGGGTAAAATGACCGAAATACCCCCATAGGGTAAAATGACTATTATACCCTTAGGAGATGAAATGACTGTTATGGCCTTATGTTATGTAAGACTGATTTGCTCTATAGCATGTATGACTATGATTGAGCATGACATTTTGCATACACGTATGATATTATGTCACGATATATTGTATGGGGATGGGTTGTTATATTTGGAGGAAGTGTACTGTACTGATAAGGTTGCATAGGTCACCCAAGATGACTGTGGACCTATTGATGTTTATATGTCATTTATTTTACTGGAAGCTTTGCTATAATATTGTTTAGTGCTGCAACCGGTGCTAATCTTGGTGTGTCTGGCTGGGTGGGTCGATTTTATCCCTACATAGTGTGTTTGGCGGGACGGATTGGTGTGTAGAGGTTGGATTAGGTAGGATTTCTAACTGCATATCTGCACTAATTAATGATTTTGTACTGTTACTACATCGATTGATGATGTTACATACTATTCACTGCATGACTAATATCTGTTACTGTTATGGGCTAAGGCCCTATTTATACTATTATTGAAATTGGGAAAAGGCCCTACTTATTACTGGCATTGTGATGGGCTCAAGCCCAATCGTTTACTGTTACAGGAAAAGGCTTAGGCTCACACTAAGCTGGACTGTTACTATAATGGGCTCAGGCCCAAACTGCATTTATCTACTTTAATTGATTGTTTGCTTGTTAGGGGATTGCACACTGAGTTTTCGTAAACTCACCCCTTTGTTTAACTGTACAGGTAATCCCCAGTTGTAGGCGGGTCAGTGCTGCGAGGGACTCGATGATGGCCACACAATTGCATCAACTTTCTTTTTTAGCCTTTGATTTATAAGTAACTGAATTTGGGTATTTTATGTAAAAAGGCCTCTTTAAAGTTATAAATGAGATTTTGGAAATTTTATAACGTTTTAAAAGTGATTAGCTTTTAATGATGCATGCTTGGAAATGAACAACCCATTTTGGAATCACCGTTTAATAAAAAATGATTAATTGATTTTAAATATTTCAACGACAACAAGTTTACACTAAACACCTCAATGTGACACCGCCAGATTCGGCCATAACTCTTAGGCCGGGTTTGGAGTGTTACAATAAATTACAATCCATTAGCTATAAACATTAAAGCATACATAAGTTTGGCACCACTCAAACATGCCAAATTGCCAAACAACAATCAATCCCTATTATATGCCAAAACACACATATATCAGTTAATTTAAATGTCTATCCAATGTACCCTCATTGGTACCATGAGTTAACATCCAAATCAAGTCAAGTTCAATGCCATGAATTCATACTTTAAAACTTACATCACACATCTACCATTTAACCTCATCATTCACACTTCAATTAACCAAAAGCCATCTAAATCACAAGGCATTTACAATTAACCAAAATCCATATTTACATATATTTACTTATAAGCCAACATCAAGGCACCCAGGCAAATAATCTTAAACCACATCATATTGATAAATAACATAAAAACTACTAGTACATGCCATTTATTACCATTATCCTAATGCAACCAAAACTACCAATATGACGAATAGATAGTGTGATTGTGCTCCTACGCAGTTTTAACCGGTTGAGCTTTCTGATGATTTGTAGGAAAAAAAAACGACCATCGTAAGCAAATAATGTTTAGTAAGCTCATATAAATCTTAAACATAAACTTACCAAATAGGCTGAATTTTATGAAATTCATAAATAATTCCTTTGACATGCTTAAGAGATTATCCATTTCCTATTACAACACCAACCTCACAAGTGAGGGAGTTCAATAATGAAACCTCAAAAATTCATCCATATCAAGGAACATATAATGGAAGCAAATCTATATACATAACATTTCTCACATCTCTAATATGTAGCATTCATACCTTCAAAACTTTTCATTCCATCTATTATTGTTTCATAACATTTTATATAATTAATTTCATTCATTTAAGCCTTTATTACCCATTAACATCATGGAAAGAATTTCACTATATAAATCATTCATATACATAAATCAATCGTTATCTTTTCAATCCAAATACTTACATTTTCCTTTTCGTATTCTCAATAACTGTAACAGTCTTTTTTTCAGTGGTGTCGAAAATAGTGGTTTCGAGGCCACTAAATCTAACGAGTAAGTTCGTAAATATTATTATTTAATATTTATGAGTCAAATGTAAGTTCGTAAATATTATTATTTAATATTTATGAGTCAAATGTGATTTTAAAAAGGTTTTTAATTTGATAATTTATGTTATATAAGCACTTTATAAAGTTCAAGTGGTAAGGCCCTAAGGTCAAGTGATTTTAAAAAATGAGGTATCAGGACCTCGTTTCTATAAACCGAGCCTTAAATATTTTTATAAATATTTAAAAATTTTCATTAAGGTGGTATTAAATTTTTGTTGAAAAATTTTAACGTTTCGATAGTTAATTAAGCAATAAGGACTAAATCGTAAAATTTGAAAAAGTCAATCGCTATTAGTTTAAAGGTGTTAATTGATTAAAGAATCATAATTGGATGGCCTTAATGGGTAAATTACCCAAACTTAAGATGGTGGATGGTTTAATTTTTTATTTTATTTAATTTTATATATGTTTTATACATTATTTTTAATATTAAAATAATATAATAATGTTAAAAAAAGAAAAGAAAACATAAAGTTTTCTTCTTCATTTTGGTTGTTCACCACCGAATTCACCATGGGAAAAGCTTCAATCTTTGTTTATTATTTGGATGATGCATGGTAAGACATTTTTCATCCATTTCTTTTAATTTTTATCTTTTTTATATCGTTGCAATTAGGTCCAGCTAGCTCGTACCTTCACTTTTGAAACTGTTAAAGATTTTGAATATTTCCATTGATAAAACTTGTAATTTTAGGTGTTAAATGATGAATTTGAAATATTAGATGTTATTTAAAAGTATTTATTTTTGATGAATTTTTCGATAAGAGACAAATTGTTAAAATAGTAAAAAAAATGCAAGTATTTAATGTGAAATTGATGCATGAATGGGTTTTTTTGGATACCATGAGTATTTTACTAGGCTCAATTTTGGGTAAAATGGTTAATTTGCATGTTTTGGGCTCGTGGACTAAATTGAATAAAAGTAAAACTTTAGGGTCAATTATGTAAAAATAAAATAAATAAATTGCATAAAATACATTATTTTACTAAATAAATTAATAAATTGAGTGAAATTATTAATTTAGATCAAGATTGGGTGAAAATCATAGAAAATATAAAATTACCAAAATACCCTTGAACTTTGGTATTTTTGCAATTTAGCCAGGTAAGTTCGTATGAACTGTACTATGTATATTTTTTATTAAATTGAATGTTATTATATGATTTTTTTAAAATTAGCCGATATATATATATGTTTTTATACAATTTATCCTACAATGAAACGAGGGAAATTCAACGACGTACGATGACTATTGAGTATTGTTTGAACCTTAGAAATATATAGGATACAAATGATGTCGAAACCATTTTTAGAAAAAAAATTTAATAGTCGACTTAAAAAACGAAAATGGGAGTCGCCACAGATTTTTTATTGAGGTGTGATCGGATCATATTGAAAACGATTTTGTGTCTACGAATTTTGACAAAACAGGTTCGGGAGTCGGTTACGCACGAGGAAGGGTTAGCACCCTAGTAACGCCCAAAATTGGTACCGAATTGATTGTTTAATGTTTTAGTGTTGAAATTTTGAAAAGATTTTAAAATAAGATCCTTTTGACTTGAATGAATTGAATTAAATAATAAAGCATTCTTATTTCAAAGATATGAAATGTCATATCCAGTGAGTTAGGGTGCAACATTTTTTAATCTTCAAAATTAAGTTTCTCTTTTGACTTTTGAAACCCATGCATTTTGAGAAGGATATTTGGTTATTTGGGTCGAATGAAAAATCAAAACCCAATAAGTTAGGGTTCAATTTCCCAAAACTCCTAAATACCAGATATTGCCTTTAGTTTTTTTATTTAAATCCTTAATTCGAAGTAGCAAAATGTCATATCCAGTGAGTTAGGATCCAACATTTTGAAATCCCGAAAATTTTTTCTTTAAAATTTGCATGGTTTTATTGTAAAAAAGAAATACTTGGCTACCTAAATTCAACGACAAGAATCGAAGCCCAGTAAGTTAGGGCACAACCCTCTCAAGAATCGTGAGCACCAAGTATTTTGAAAATTTTCAGAATAAAATAATTTTTAATGCTTTAATGAATCCTAATTTTTTGAAACAAATGTAATATGATGGAGCAGTTATGATACATATATTAGTATATAAGAGAAATAGAATAGATTCAGTGCATTAGCAAATCCGAAAGAAGTAGATCTCACACAAATAAAATCAATTTATAATATCTTTATAAATATATTAAAACACTTAAAACTAATAATCATAGCAAAATTAAAACATTAATATATACTTAAAATAATTTAGTAAGTTATATAAGGATAATAGTATTTTTTCTTAAGAAAAAAATATATACACATATCTATCTATAGTGAATTTAAAACAATATTAATTTGAAATATTAAAGTAGTATTAGAGATAAGAAATAATTTTATCCAAATAAGAACTAATTCAATTTAAGATTAATTTAATAAAGGTTTAATTAATATCAAACCAAAGTTAAAAGTAAAATAAAACAAAATAAAATGAAATGAAATAATGGAACAAAAATTCAATTGAAACCAAGTAGAATTAAATTGGCTGCAAACATCAATAAATAAAAATGAAAGGATTAGTTTTCATTCAATAAAAAAAGAGGGACTGAAACAGCAAATAAGCGCACAGATTCAGGCATCCAAAACAAAACAATGAAAATGACATGAAACACAGAGGGGTTCGCTGCGCAAATAGACCATCGAACAAAAACACGCGGATCCTTCCCTCGGGTCGGGTCACCGCGCAGATCTGAGCCTCTAAACGGTGTCGTATCATGGCCACTTCAACAGGCTCTGAACGACATCGTTTCTTTCGTTAAATAAAGGCTAAATTAAGCCTAAAATCAACAGTCATTTAAAATTCACAAATCAACCTTAAAAAAAAAACTAATCTCTTCCCTTCCATGCGCCGTTTCAGACTCAAAACCTTTAAACATCTATCCCCAATTCTAACCGTAGCGGATAAAGACATCGACGGCGTAATCCAGAAGGTAGACTCCCTTCTTTTTCTTTTTTTATTTCAATGCTATTAATGAACAAAATAACAAAGGAAAACAGCGAAGAAAGAATTAAAACCACCTTTTGACTACTCTGTTTTTGTTTTTTCTTTGACTATATTTTTTGTATTCAATCTATGTGTCTGTAAAAAACAATACAAAGGCTTTCCCCGATTTTTATAGCCGTGTATGCGAAAATAAAAGAAAATACAAAACAAAGTTTCTCTGTGCTGCGTTGTTCTCGCTTCATTTGCCGGTACTGTGTACGGAGATGCGTGGCATGAAGGCGTGGCACGTGGCGGTGGTGCACATGCGAGGGAAGGCCCTGGTGGCTGCGGTGCTAGAGGCTGAATGCTGCTAAGGTTTGCTACTGTGTATTCTGGTGTTGGGCCATTTGGGCTGAGTTGGTTTGCTGGGCTTAGAATCGGGTTTAAGTTTGGGCTAGATTAATGTTTGGGTAGTTTAGGTTAAAAATGATTTGGGCCACGTTGGGCCCATTTATTTGGACTGTAGACATTTAATTATTATTATTTTTGGTTTTTATTATCTATATCGGGTCGGGCAATATTGGGCCATTACAGCTGCCCCTCTTTGCTCGTTGTCGTGTAACTGGAACGGAGTAAAGACTTTAAAATGGCCAATTTTTCCCGGTCATGCGGGACCTTGGTACTCTTTTTCTTCAAGTAGCCTTATTCCATCCTACTGTATCTTCAAAGGCATAGGAATTGGTGCTTCGATCCACTCCACTGCAACGTCAGGGAGATAGGGTTTGCTGTTGTAGCTTCAATCTGTTTAATTGCGATGTTGGGGAAGCAAGATTCGCTGTTATAGCTTCAATCTGTTCCACTACACCGCCTGGGAAGTAAGATTCGTTGTTGTAGCTTTAATCTATTCCACTGTAATGCCAAAAAGATAAGATTTGCTACCCACAGCTTCAATCCGCTCCATTTTAGCTATTTCATTCCACTCGATCTACTTCGCTGCCAATACAGGAAGACAAGATCTGTTATTTTCAACCTACTCCACTACTGCTCAGGGAGACAAGGCTAGTATCTTCAATCTGCTCTACTACTGCTTAGGGTGACAGGATCTACAATCTTCCACCTATTCCACTGTTGTTCAGGGTGACAAGATCTACAATCTTCCACCTATTCCACCGCTGTTCAAGGAGATAGGACATGCAATATTCCACCTATTCCACTGCTGTTCTGGGAGCTAGGACATACAATATTCCACCTATTCCACTGCTGTTCAGGGAGCTAGGACATACAATCTTCCACCTATTCCACTACTGTTCAGGGAGCTAGGACATGCAATCTTCCACCTATTCCACTGCTGTTCAGGGAGCTAGGACATACAATTTTCTACCTATTCCACTGTTGGAGATAGGACATATAGTTTTCCACTATTCCACTGTTGTTCAGGGAGTTAGGACATACAATCTTCCACCTATTCCACTGCTGTTCATGGAGCTAGGACATGCAATCTTCCTCCTATTCCACTGCTATTTAGGGAGCTAGGACATACAATCTTTCACCTATTCCACTACTGTTCAGGAAGATAGGACTTATAGTTTCACCGGTTTGTTCTCTGGGAAACATGACCTGTATAATTCATTTTATGAACCTAATTGTGCCTAGTGATTAGGATGTCATGATCAGAATGAGTCAAATGCTCTTAACTAGGTATGTATGAATGATTTTTGCAGAATGTCATTTTTTTTAGAATGATCCTTTTTTATCGCTCAGGTTGTCTTTGCTCGACATTTATTAAGGTTTTATCACTGACGCGCTATAACGCCTTCGCTCGACTGGCATCTCCAAAGAAACACTTAATCATATTGCCCCAACTATGAACTTCAAAGTTCAATCCACTGAGGCGTAAAATTTGCACTATTTTTCTCTCACTATGACCCAAAGGTAGAAAAATGTGGCATTTTCTCAATCCCCTGCTATCACAATTTAAGGATATAGAATGTGAAGCTCTTTGGTTCTTTTGCACCATTCCCAGGGCGTCATACCAAATGCTCATGTACAAAGAATTTTCTTCTCTGAGAAAACTTCTTTTTATTGCTTGGTGATCACTGCTTGCTTGTTCATTTAAGCCTTGTCACCAAACTATCATCTTGTCATTTTGCTCAATCAATTTTTTGACAACAAAATCCAAAGAGAAAGTCCTAATTTAGACTCTTTGGATTATTTCATCAGGTTACTGTATTATTTAGAAACTTCTAGAGTAATATGCAAAACTTCCCTTATGAAAGTTTTATTAGTCCATTAAACATTATTCTAATGCAACATGCTTGCGAAAAAAATATAACGATGGATAAAATAGTATTGATTTGAAAGCATAGCTCGAAATGAATAAATCATCAAAAATAGTAAAGAAGAATAACAAAGAAATTGCTTGGAAATGTGTATCTTGAAAAAGAATGAATTATTCCAAGAACAACAAAATCAATATAAATAGTATGAAGACTAGGTGCCCTAGATATCGCAGCTTAACCTTCTCTGTACAAACTTTCTAAGGACCATTCCGAGTTTGACATGTGTTTAGGAGATCTATAGTACTCTATCGATGCCCCAAGATGTCGCGTACCCTTTCCTGATGATTCAGGTATATCAAGATCACCACATGCCCCAATTTGGTCAAATTTTGAGTTGCTCTGATCACCTCGTGCCCCACTCTGATCAATATTTAAGCCGTCCTTTTCGGGTTTTCAACTCAAATCCCCTTTGGTCTCAAGGCGCCCTTTGCGGGTTTTCACCTTGGCCTCTCTATTTTTACTTTTTCCATTTTTCATTTTCATCATTTTCCGACACAAAGTGTCTCTTGCGGGTTTTCACCTTGATCTTTTTTTTTGACTCAAAGCGCCCTTTACGGGTTTTCACCTTGGTCCTTTCTCCTTTTTAAGCAAAGTATTTCTTGACTGAGTCTGAGTTTACTAGATTAGGCAAGCTTTTACCATCCATCTCGCTCCAGATTAGAGCTCCTCTAGAAAAGGCCCTCTTTACAACATAAGGTCCTTCCCAATTTGGCATCCATTTCCCTCTAAAATCCTTTTGTAGAGGAAGGATCTTTTTGAACACCAGGTCCCCCTCATGAAATTCTCTGGGACGACCCTTTTTGTTATAGGCTCGCTTCATTCACTTCTGGTACATCTATCCATGATGAATAGCTTTTAGCCTTTTTCCTTCTATCAGGTTCAACTGATCATATCGAGATTGGATCCATTCAGCTTCATCTAACTTTAGTTCAGCTAGCACCCGGAGAGAAGGGATCTCAACTTTAATGGGTAACATTGCCTCCATCCCGTAAACTAGAGAGAAAGGCGTTGCCCCAGTAGAAGTCCTAATAGATGTTCGATATGCAAGGAGAGTGAACGGTAATTTCTCATGCCAGTCTTTGTAAGTCTCTGTCATTTTCCCTACAATTTTCTTGATATTTTTATTAGCTGCCTCCACTGCGCCATTCATTTTCGGGCGATACGGTGACAAGTTGTGGTGTCTGATCTTGAATTGACTGTAGACTTCCGCTATTGTGCTATTGTTCAAGTTCAATGCATTGTCTGATATAATTCTTTCAGGCATTCTATATCAACATATGATCTCTTTTTTCAAGAACTTGCTGACTGCTAACTTCGTGACATTAGCATATGAAGTAGCTTCTACCCATTTAGTGAAATATTCAATAACCACGAAGATGAAACGATGCCCGTTAGAAGCCTTCGGTGATATGGGCCCAATGACATCCATACCCCACATGGAGAAAGGCCACGGAGAAGTCATGACGTGAAGAGGTGACGGAGGTGCATGTATTTTGTCTACATAAATTTGGCATTTATGGCACTTCTTGGCATAATTGATGTAATCTCCTTCTATGGTGGACCAGTAGTACCCAAATCTCATAATCTGTCTGGCCATTGTAAATCCATTGGCATGCATTCCACAAATGCCCTCGTGGACTTCTTCTTGGATTTTATTGTCTTCCACATTATCCACGCATCTCAATAGTACTTGATCCTTCCCTCTTTTGTATAAAACCTCTCCATCTAGGATATAGTCAATGGCTAGTCTCCTCTTATCATTCTCCATTGCTTGATCAGGGTACTTGCAATTCTTCACATATTGCAATATGTCCTGGTACCAAGGATGACTATCATTTTTCTCTTCCTTAATATTGTAGCAATGAGTCGGGGTCTCATAAATGCTCATCTGAATAGGATTCATATCTTCTAGCTTGTTCACCTTGACCATGGAAGCTAAAGTAGCTAACGCATCAGCCATTTGGTTCTTATCTCGTGGGAGACAGCGAAAAGTAATGTCATTAAACTCTTCCGTCAATTCGAGGACCAACTTCTGATAACTAATTAATTTGAGGTCTCTCGTCTCCCATTCACCCTTGAGTTGGTATATTACCAATGCAGAGTCCCCATATACCTCTAACGTCTTAATTTTACGTTCTATAGTTGCACGGATGGCCATGATGCACGCTTCATATTCAGCCATGTTATTTATACAGTCAAAATCCAATTTACTGGTAAAAGGATAGTGGTCTTCATTTGGGGATATCAGGACTGCCCCAATCCCATTTCCTATGGCATTTGAAGCTCCATCGAAATTTAGCTTCCAAGGATGATTTTCTTGAGAATCCTGTTCAGCAGTTGCCACGCACATCAAGTTTTCATTTGGGAAATCAAAATCCAGAGGTTCATAGTCTTCTAAAGCTCGACTGGCTAAAAAGTCTGCTATTGCACTCCCTTTAACAGCCTTCTGATTTATATAAACTATATCGAACTAAGAGAGCAAAATCTGTCATTTAGCCATCCTTCCATTCAACGCAGTTGACTCCATCATATATTTTAAGGGGTCTAATCTTGAAATTAGCCAAGTTGTGTGGTAGAGCATGTATTGTCTCAATCTTCGTGTCGTCCAGATCAAGGCACAACATAAGTTTTCAATACGCGAATATCTCATTTCACAGCCAATGAATTTTTTACTAAGATAGTCTATCGCCTTCTCTTTCCTCCCCGTCTCATCATGCTGACCTAACACGCATCCCATGGACTTATCAAGCACCGTTAAGTATAGGATCAGTGGTTTATTCGGATTAGGAGGTGACAATACTGGGGTACTGGGCAGGTACTGTTTTACTCTGTCAAAAGCTTTCTGACATTCTTCGTCCCATACAGCTAGGTTATGTTTCTTCAAAAGACGGAATATGGGATCGCATTTCTCAGTTAGTTGTGAAATGAACCGAGCAATGTAATTCAGTCTTCCTAGAAAACCTCGAACCTCTTTTTGAGTACATGGCGGAGACAATTCTTGTATTACTTTGACTTTGTCTAGGTCAATCTCAATCCCTTTTTCACTGACTATAAACCCCAGAAGCTTTCCTGACCTAGTCCCAAAGGTACACTTGGCTGGGTTGAGTTTGAGCTAGAACTTTCTTAACCTTAGAAACAACTTCCTCAAGACTTGCACATGTTCCTTCTCTGTCTGAGATTTTGCAATCATGTCGTCGACATAGACTTCTATTTCTTTATGCATCATATCATGGAAAAGGGTCACCATGGCTCTCTAGTATGTAGCTCCCGCGTTTTTCAACCCAAATGGCATCACCCTATAACAGAAAGTTCCCCATAGGGTTATGAATGTGGTTTTTGTCATATCTTCAGGATACATCTTAATTTGGTTATATCCCGAGAAACCGTCCATAAAAGAAAATAATGAGTATCCTACCATGTTGTCCAGCAATGTGTCGATGTGAGGCAAGGGAAAATTATCTTTTGGGCTGGCCTTATTTAAATCTCTGTAGGCTACACACATTCGTACCTTCCCATCTTTCTTAGGGACGAGTACAATGTTGGCCACCCATTTAGAGTACTTGACCACTTTTAGGAATCCAGCATTGAACTGCTTTTGAACTTCCTCCTTTATTTTTAGTACAACATTAGGCCTTATCCTTCAGAGTTTTTGCTGAACTAGCTTGCAATCATCTCTTATAGGAAGACGGTGTACTACAATGTCGGTATTCAAACCGAGCATATCCTGGTATGACCATGCGAAGACGTCTTTGAACTCTTGAAGTAACTCGATGAAATCTTGCTTCATTTCTTCGGTTATGCGTGTTCCCAACTTTACTACTTTTCCCTCCTACAGGGTCACAATCTCCACCATTTCCTTATGGGGTAGGATTTGTTTCTCCTCCTACTCTACCATCCTCAACAAGTCTGGAGATAAGTTATTATCTATGTCGTCTTCAAAGTCATTAGATCCCTCTAAACACATGTCTCGTTCAAAAGGGTTTTCTGAGTCCATAGCAGAGTCACCCATGTCATTGATATCCGGGGACTTGTTATAGGTACCAAAGAATATACAAAAAATGTATGAATTTTAAGAATACTTAGTTGTATGGTGTGATTATGAATTGATGAAAGAATGATTTGGAAAAAAATGAAAGAATCCAAAGTAATTACTCGTACAAAAAGAATAAAAGAATCTTAAAGGAAAATTTGTTGAACATTTTTGCAAAGGCGTATTTCATTAAAATAACGATGTTCAGACATGAGCCTATTTCATAAAGGAATTCTTATTATCTCTAGGCTAAAACAACAAGTGTGTTCTGAATATTACTCTAAGAAAGCTCTAAAAACTTCAGGTACTTCTTTTGCAGTCCAATTATTTAGAACACTCCCAGTTTCATAGGGACGAATGTCTAACAAGGTCCCCTCTTGATTTGTGCCTTCATGTATGGCGTTGATGTGAGCGTTTTCCAACATCTCCTCGATGCTTTCTTCCCCTAGTATCCCTCTCTTAGGATGAATGATCCCTCCCGATACAAAAGTCTGGGATATGTGAGGAATGATAATAAGCTCCCATTTAACCTCATCCCCTCTCAAGCGTGCCCTTCTTCTTTCTTGTCTCTTTTCTAACTCTTTCTTCTTTTGCCTCATATCCGGCTTATAGCCTAAGCCAAAACGATCTTGCTTTTCTCTCAGTACAGAACCTCAATTCTTCCTTGAAGATATCTCCCCAATCCTCTTCCTACAAAGGCTCCTCTTCCTACCATCAATTGCAAACCCATCCTTGTGGTCCTGGATATTTTTGGCACCGGGATCCTGTTCCCTTCAATAATAAATGTTGCATTTATGAACTCCAAAGATCGAAAAGAGCATTCGACTGCCTCGTTATTTGCCTCCAAGTATGGTGCATTATTGGTTATAGTTGCAATAATATCCTCCTCGACATTTATAGTCACTAGCCGTCCCTCTGACACTAGCTTCAACTTCTAATGTAATGATGATGGTACAGCCCCCGCTGAATGTATCCATGGCCTTTCCAATATGGAATTGTAGGAAGGCTTGATATCCATTACAAGGAAATCCACTTCGTAGATAGCCGGACCAATCAATAAGGGTATATCGATTCTTCCCATGACCTTCCTCTCTGTGCCATCAAATGCCCTTACTATATTCTGGCACGTTTTCATGTGCGAGCTATCCACGGGAAGCCTGCTAAGTATGGATAGGGGCAATACATTCAATGCTGATCCGTTGTCGATCAATACTCCAGGCAACGTGTACCCTTTGCACTGGGTAGTAATATGCAACGTTTTAGTAGATCCCATACCCCCAGGTGGTATTTCATCATCATTAAAGAAGATAAAGTTATCAGCACTTATGTTGTTGACCAGCCGATCTAATTTGTTGATTGAAATATCATTGGCCACATATGTTTCATTTAGTACATTCATCAATGCACTTCGGTGTACTTCCAAGCTCAAAAGTAAAGCTAGCACAGATATGCGAGCTGGTTGTTTATGCAACTGTTCCACAACGCTATACTTGCTGTGATTCAAAAATTTCAGAAACTCCTTAGCTTCCTCATCTTTTATTGGCTCATTGATAAATAGTTCAGGCTCGACTGCTTTTTCTTTCTTTTGCTTTTCTGTCAAAGCTTTTCCTTTCGTTGGTTTTGTTCAAGGGCTTATCAAATCGTAGCACCTCCCACTACGCGTATGAGAGCCTATACCCTGATCCCCTTCTGCAATACCAGCTAAAGTTTCCTTTCCTGGAATGGTTGTGTTGCATTCATAGTTCCACGGGACTTTTTTACTATCCTTGTAAGAGAAGGTTACAAGTTTCTAAATGATGATCTTCGGCGTTATACATGCTCTAGCTTCACTATTCTTAGGTCGTGAAATGATGACCACAGGATAGTTAGCTTTTGGAATTTCCTACGTTGATTCCGATGTGCATATGTTTCCCTCCTCTTGAACTTCTTCATAGAACTCAATCTCTTTATTATCTATCATGCCTTGAACCAAAGCTCTAAATTCTGTACATTCCTGGATCTCGTGCCCCATCTCATGATGGAACTCATAGTAGTTCCCCTTCTTTTCATAATTTTTTTTTGAATCTGAAATGATTAACCACATTTTTTCCATCTCCTTCCAGACCCATCTCAGAGGGGTTCTTACCTCTACAACATCTGTCTTAATTTTTCTTCCCATGTTTCCACTCATCATGTTTACCTCATTATTAGCATGATTAGGTAATGGATTTTCTGCATTGGGTGAATCATCAAAATTGATAACGCCCATACTGATCAGCTTTTTAACCAGCTTTTTGAAGGATATGCAATTTTCTATGGAATGCCCCATAATCCCGCATGATAGTCGCATTGCGCACTCGTGTTGTACCATTTAGGGTATGACGGTTGTAGGGGTTTCAAGTAGTGAGGGGAAACAACGTGAGCATCGAATAAGCTTTGATACAGCTCCTTATACAACATTGGGATTTGTGTGAACTGGAGCTTCTCAGTGTTTTACCTTGTTTCGGGTTCTTATCTTGATGAGCCTTGTTGGTTAGCCGTCACCTTCCTCGGTTGATTCACCGTAATCGATTTCAAGTAACCCCTGTTACATGTACTCTTGCTGTTCACCTCATTCTCCTTTTTCTTTGAATCTGACCTCCGGTTACTTTCTCCAGCGTCAATCTTCCCACTCTTTATTCCAGCTTATACTTTATGCTCAGCGTATCGACTGGTACTACCAAATTCTGCAAGTGATCGACCACCTCTCGAATTTGAGCCACGGCTTCTCCCATAATATGATCCATGTTTCTGACTTGATTCTGAAAGTGGTGAAGTTGCTTATTCTGATGACCTTTGTTCACTTCCAGGTACTCAATCCGGATCTCACAATTTCGTAAAGTCAATTCTAGCTCTTCTATTCTTCCTTTCATTTCTTCAATTTTGCTCAAGCTCGCTCTTAATTCCATTACGAAATTCTGATTTTGGTACTGATGGAGAGATCTATCTAACTTAGCCACTCTATCCTTTAGTTCATCTTTTTCATTTCGGTTTTCTGACAGGCTTCTCCCTAAAACCTCGTTTTGTATTTGAACTTCCTGGAATTTTCTTTCCCACCTATCAGCCTTGTTCTTTTCTTCTCGAAGCTCTTCACGCTTGTATGAGAACTCACACTCAGCTAGTCCTTGAGTCGTAGGTATAAACTGCCTTAACCTATACTGCCTAAGCACTAGCAACGGGGCATAACCAATAGCTCCCCAAATTCCCAACAAAGGGACCCAGTCAAAATCACCGTACCGATACAAAATCTTGTCTGGAAGCAACCACGGAGCTCTCCACTCAACGTCTTCTTCTTGCAGATTCTAAAGAATGGCCGCTCACTTTTCTTTCGAGATGCCGTCCCTTCTCGGTATAGCTACTATTTCTTTTAGTGGCAAATAGTTTTCAGAGAAGACCCGATACGAGACTTTATTAACTTTCCAGAAATGACTGTGGAACCATGTGAGTAATAGCTGCGCACATCCGATGAGTCTACCTTCACCCGCTCTCCGACAGGCATTTAGTGACCTGAATGTTTCCTCCAAAATTGTCAGAACTAGCGTAACCCTCTTATCAAGTCGGTCGAATGAGTCAGTGACTGCCTCATCAACATGTCCTAAAGCCTTGGGGAAGATAACTAAGCCTTATATACTCAAAGCAAAGACATCTACCTTCTTCTTCGTATCTGGGTGTGCTAGAATTAAATCTTTCAAATTCTTCCAAGGAATGCACTTGCTATCCCCCTTCTGTTTGATTCGGGCTGCAACCCACTGCTCACTCATCCTAGTTATGTTCATCAACTTCTTCAAAAAGGTCGGTACACTTACAGCTCTCGAGTAGGCTCTGTCGACTTAAATTTTTGGACACCGTAGTAAAGTCGTGTATTCTTCTACTGTAGGCACTAGATCGACCCTCTCGAGTGTGAAGCAACCATAGGCAGTATTCCAAAACTGGGTGAAAGCCCGAAACAGGTGCTTGTCTACCTTCATATTAAGCAGATAAGGCAAATCCCCAAAATTAGAATAGAATAGCTTTCTAACCTCATCGTTCCAATGATCCCAGATTTCCTTCAACTCTTGTAGACTATTCTGAGTTACGCTAATATGGGTAAAGTCCAATAATTCTGATACATATCCTTCGGCTAAACTATCATATTTCTCGCGTTGTATCACCTCGGACCAAGTTCGGACAACCGCATTATCCTCCACCTTATCAAGAAACCCTTTTTCCATGATAAGCTTTCTATCAAGCAACTGAATATGAACCAACGTCTTTCCTAATGAAATGCCATGCAGTTGAAATGCCATGCAATCAAAGTAAAACACAAAAGTTCAGTATCATGTATAAACATAGAATCCAATACAACTAACAAATAATAGAACACCTATTTGGGTATCTACTAGGGTTTGGCATAGTTCTACCTAGGGCAAGTTCCTAAGGTTCACTATATGAGGTTTGGCTTCTAGGACAAAGGCACCTGAACCAGCAGATTCCTCGATCCTCACACATTATAGGCTCATGCGGACCGAGTTCGGTTCAGGGGAACATATTTCTCTATGACTATACGGAGATGAAAATCTCACGAAGGCATAGGTACAGATGTATCCCGGAAGCGATCTACTATCCTATACGAAGGTGAAAACCTCACAAAGGAATAGTTTCTCACTTCCACTTAAAAGGTAAGATCAAATTATCCTTATGCAATATGATGCGAAAATATTCTACGAGACTCAACCCACGGAAATCATGTAACACACAAATGCAACAAATGGATCGTAATTTTTCAAATTAAATTTTCAATTTTTGACAACAAGACAGAAAACAATCAATTTTTCAGCTTGACTCTCTAAAAAATTCCTAAGTGGAGTCGCCAAGCTGTTAAAACCATTTTTAGAAAAAAAAAATTAATAGTCGACTTAAAAAACGAAAATAGGAGTCACCACCAATTTTTTTATTGAAGTGTGATCGGATCACCTTGAAAACGATTTTGAGTCTACGAATTTTGAGAAAATAGGTTTTGGAGTCAGTTACGCACGAGGAAGGGTGAGCACCCTCATAATGCCCAAATTTGGTACCAAATTTATTGTTTAATGTCTTAGTCTTGAAATTTTGAAAAGATTTTAAAGTACGATCCTTTTGACTTGAATGAATTGAATTAAATAATAAAGCCTTCTTATTTCAAAGATATGAAATGCCACACCCAGTAAGTTAGGGCGCAACATTTTTTAATCTTCAAAATTAATTTTATGTTTTGACTTTTAAAACCTATGCATTTTGAGAAGGATATTTGGTTATTTGGGTCGAATGAAAAATCAAAACCCAGTAAGTTAGGGTTCAATTTCCCAAAACTCCTAAATACCAGATATTGCCTTTAGTTTTTTTTTTAAATCCTTAATTCGAGGTAGCAAAATCTCATATCTAGTGAGTTAGGATCCAACATTTTGAAATCTCGAAAATTTTTTATTTAAAATTTGCATGTTTTATTGCAAAAAAGAAATAGTTGGCTACCTAAATTTAATGAAAAGAATCGAAGACGAATAAGTTAGGGCACAACCCTCTCGAGAATCGTGAGCACCAAGTATTTTGAAAAATTTTGAAATAAAATAATTTTAATGCTTTAATGAATCCTAATTTTTTGAAACAAATGTAATATGATGGAGCAGTTATGATACATATATTAGTATACAAGAGAAATAGAATAGATTCAGTGCATTAGCAAATTCCGAAGAAGTAGATCTCACACAAATAAAATCAATTTAGAATATCTCTATAAATATATTAAAACACTTAAAACTAATAATCATAGCAAAATCGAAACATTAATATATACTTAACAATAATTTAGTAAGTTATATAAGGATAATAGTATTTTTCTTAAGGAAAAAATATATACACATATCTATCTATAGTGAATTTAAAACAATATCAATTTGAAATATTAAAGTAGTATTAGAGATAAGAAATAATTTTATCCAAATAAGAACTAATTTCATTTAATATTAAGTTAATAAAGGTTTAATTAATATCGAACCAAAGTTAAAAGTAAAATAAAACAAAATGAAATGAAATAATGGAACAAAAATTCAATTGAAACCAAGTAGAATTAAATAGGCTGCAAACATCAATAAATAAAAATGAAAGGATTAGTTTTCATTCGATAAAAAAATGAGGGACTGAAACAGCAAATAAGCGCACAGATTCAGGCATCCAAAACCAAACAATGAAAACGACATGAAACATTGAGGGGTTCGCTGCGCAAATAAACCATCGAACAAAAACACGCGGATCTTTCCCTTGAGTCGGATCACCGTACGGATCTGAGCCTCTAAACGGTGTCGTATCATGGCCACTGCAACAGGCTCTGAACGACGTCGTTTCTTTCGTCAAATAAAGGCTAAATTAAGCCTAAAATCAACATTCATTTAAAATTCACAAATCGACCCTAAAAAAAACTAATCTCTTCCCCTCATGCGCCGTTTCAGACTCAAAACCTTTACCCATCTATCCCCGATTCTAACCAGAGCGGATAAAGACTTCGACGGCGTACTCCAGAAGGTAGACTCCCTTCTTTTTCTTTTTTTATTTCAATGCTATTAATGAACAAAATAACAAAGGAAAAAAGCGAAGAAAGAATTAAAATCACCTTTTGACTACTCTGTTTTTGTTTATTCTTTGAATATATTTTTTGTATTCAATCTCTGTGTCTGTAAAAAACAATACAAAGGCTTTCCCCGATTTTTATAGCCATGTATGTGAAAATAAAAGAAAATACAAAACAAAATTTCTCTGTGCTGCGTTGTTCTCTTTTCATTTGCAGGTACTGTGTACGGAGATGCGTGGTATGAAGGCGTGGCACGTGGCGGTGGCGCACGTGCGAGGAAAGGCCCTGGTGCCTGCGGTGCTAGAGGCTGAATGCTGCTAGGGTTTGCTGCTGTGTACTCTGGTGTTGGGCCATTTGGGCTGAGTTGGTTTGCTGGGCTTAGAATCGGGTTTAGGTTTGGACTAGATTAACCTTTGGGTAGTTTAGGTTAAAAACGATTTGGGCCACGTTGGGCCCATGTATTTGGACTATAGACATTTAATTATTATTATTTTTGGTTTTTATTATCTATACCGGGACGGGCAATATTGGGTCATTACAAATGATATGTCATTAGGGTTACCGTGTTTCGAGTGCTGGTCCTGAACATCCTACCGATGGCTGAGTTTTAGACATGTGTTGCGGTTACTTGACGACTGTGTGAGCAAAGACCGTGTGTACTACGTTCGATCGACGACTTGTGTGAGCAAACCCAGGTTACCATGTTTCGGGTGCTTGTCTTAAATGTCCTATCGATGGCTGAGGTCCAGCATTAGTTGCAGATATTCGACGACTTCGTAGCGAGATCATGTAGCTTACATTGCATCGAAACGACTTGTGTAAGGCACCCATTTTACGGCTCATGTAAGCTACGACTATATGTTTAGCACACTTTGTGTGAGCTTTCCCGTGTATCTGGTATTATTCTAACTGGTTCAACAGCCATGAAAAGGGATGAACTAATAAGGGTTCTGATTGAATTCACTGCGAAAATCATGGAAAGGTATGATGTATCGATGATTCAAGTAAGAACATTCATGATTATGAAAAGTGTGTTTTAAGTGATGCTATGTTTATGTCTTATATGTTGTCCAAATAAAATGGTAAAAAAACGATATGGATTAAAACATGAAACTATATGAATATCCTTAATATGGTGATACATGGAAATTGTGTAAGTTAAGATGAGTAATAGATTCAAGTGATACATGCTGAGATTAAATGGCTATTCATGTTAATGTGCTTATGATTTGTATCATGTATGCTAACATGTTTGGTGTGAATGCTTAGACTTTGGCCAATCTTTGGTTGGATCATGCCATGTTAATTTATAAGTTATGCATTGTAATGGTAAGTGCCCAAATGGAAATATGCTTGTGTTCGTGAAAGAGTGGTAAGGTTTAAATTATGTAATTTCTTATGAAATGGTTTATCATGTGGTTAATTCCAAAAAAGCTATGTTTAAATGCACTAGCTTGTGGCTATGGTTGATGATATGCTTATGTCTTGTGTGTTACGCATAAGGAACGGGTGTGGAAAGGTAATGAAATAGTAAGTTCATACTTGAAGTGTTAAATGATAAAAAAAAGGGAATGATGAGTTGAATTGTTGTTGTTATTTAAGTTAAAGAAAGTAAATGCAATGGAAAGTAATGAAATGCAAATGAAAATGAAAATAAGAAAATCTAAAAGGGTTTAAAGTTTTATAAAATTCTATTATGCTAAGGATGATATGTATATATGATGTTGTGGATTTATTCACTTTGTGAGTTGTTGAATATGGTTTCATGAATCTTGTGGTATCGATATAGGATTATTCTTAATATGCATAAATTTTATATTTGAAATGGATTGATATGACTAAAGTTTATATGAGCTTACTGAGCATTCATTGCTTACGTAGTTGTCTTTCCTTTACTTTTCAAATTATCAGAAGCCCGATCGGGTTGGAAGCTCGTCGAACATCTACCACACTATCCAGCAGTTATATCGATAGTTTTTGATGTCTTGGTTAAGGTTATAATGGCATGTATAGGTGGACCATGTCTAATGTTTAATTTAAGAGTTTGGTATATGTGTCATCTTGGTTGATGATTATGGCATGAAATATTGCCTTTGATTTAGGTACTTAAGGTACTATTGATATCTTTTTGGTATGTGTCAATATATCTTTAAATGGCCAAATTGGTATGGTTGTTATGTATCAATTATGTTATATTTTGGCATGAAAACAAGTTAACTGAAAATTTTTTAAATATGCACATGTATTGGTGTTTTGGTTGATATTATAGCCATTATGTCTTGGCTTGTAATAATGGCGCTTTGAGTAATTGAAATGGTTGATAGGTGGATATAGGTTTGTGGCTTTGTGGTGGTTGATTTTGTAATATTTATGATGCTTAAATGATGGAAGCTGAAATGGTGTTTGAAATGTATTTAATGGTATGTTTTTTGACTTGGTTAAATGTGGTCATTTTGGTACATGGAATGTAGTTGACATATATGGCTAATGGTGCTAATTGTTGAATGATAAATTTGGTACATATGAGTGTGGATTTGATATGTATACAAAATCGTAAGTTTTGGCTAAACTAAGCATTTAGTTATACATGTATGATTGTTGTGATTTGAGGTGCCCATTGGGCATATTGGTTGTGTGAATATATATACCTTATTGATTTAGCTTGTTAATGCATTATTTGATGCATTTTGAATGCTTGATTACATGTGGAAAAATTTGTTGTTGGTGTGAGCATGATTGGGGAAGAAAAATGGCTTGGAAATGGCCTATTTTTCATCCGCATTGCCAGAGACACGGGTGTGTGTCTTAGCCGTGTGTGACACACGGTCATGTGTCCCCTGTAGCTTACTAAGGGTTGCAAGTCAGGCAGTTACACGGCCTAGCACGTAGGCATGTGAGGTCATTTCGAAGGGTATACGGCCTGGCACACGGGCGTGTGGCTTGGCTGTATGACTCAAGTCAAAGAGTTACACGGGCACGGACACAGGTTGGAACACGGTCGTGTGTCCCTACTTCGAATGTCCACACGACCTGAGACACGAGGGTGTGTCTCAGCCATGTGACCCTGCAGTTTGAAAATTTTCATCTTTACTCGAAAAATTCTAAATATTTCTAATTTTGTCTCGATTTGTTTCTAATGTATTTTTAGGGCCTCGAGGGCTTGTATAAGGGACAATATGTATGTTATTGATGGAATTTTCTATGATTTATGTTGTGAAATTAATGATTTATATTTTTTATAGTTTTGAAATGTAAACTTTGGTAATGCTCTGTAACCATATTATGGCAACGGATATGCGTTAGAGGTGTTACATTTATTGGTATCAAAGCTATTGTTTAGTCAGTTCTCAGACTAAACATAGAATTTATGAAGTCTAGCAATACATGTCATTATATAACTTGATAGTGTGATGTCTCCTGACTCTAATGAGATTTGTTTCATTTTAGACAAAAATGTTTTCCAACTTAGCTAATTCCGATAATGCTAGAAGTGATATTCATGTGTATGAGTAAAAAGTTTATAAGGATGAGTAGAAACTCATGAAGGTATGAATAAATGTTTATAATGTTATGTTATGTATATATATGAGAGTTAATTTAGAGGCTTTACAATCTCCACCCCCTCACCCTCAAAGTCTTATACAATAGAATTTACAAGAATTATGTTGATTAAGTCAGAAAAACTGACGCTAAGGAATTCAGTGATTGAATTAGAAATAATGCGGTCAAAGCCAAGAATTGGTTAGTAAGTAAAGACGTTTCTAAAAGAGATATCAAATTTTTCTGAAAATCATTCGAGATACATATGAATGGTATCTAAAGAACGGATTAACTGGAATTTCTTCTGAATTGATTTCTTTAGTGAACGGGATAATGTGGGATTATTGGTGACTATAGTAGTCAATGGAATAGTGTTGAAATTGCAAAGATATCTGAATGCAGTTGTTAAAGCTGAGTATCTTATAGTGGTCTCTTCTAGGTATTCTATTTGTTCATGTATTCTCAAAGGTATATGCAATAGTTCATCTTCAGATGTGATTATTATCGTAGGAGAATGCTAGCTAACCATAATGTTAGAGAAAGTCTTGTTAGGCTGGTTGATTTATGATTGACATTGCTCTATCTTTCTTTGGCATTCTATTCCATTATGTTTGGTAGAAAATTTGACGATAAAACTCATATGATGGTCTTATTCTGTTTCTACTGGTTGTTGCTCTACTTTATATATATTCAAATTTGTTTTCTCTGTCACAACTAATTCCAGTGCATATGAGCGGTGTTCTTTTAAAATTATAAAAACTTACATATGGTGAACTAATTAGTTTCACCCAAAAAGAAGGATCAAAAATTTTTCAAGATTTAAAATTATAAAAACAACTTAAGAAAGAAAGATATCAATGTAGAAAAGAATTAGGATCATTCTCGCCACCAATTTGACATTAGGAATGAACCTTCTTCTTCAAAAACATGTTGTCTCTGTAAAACCAAAAATAGGAGAAAGAATATTTTAGAAGATTATGGAAAACCCAAATATAAAAAATACGAAAAGAAAAGAAACAACAAAAATAGAAAACAAAATAGATAAAATAATAATATGTTATAGATGTGGAAAATCATCTCAAAATATTGCAAAATTAAAAGAACAATTAATAATTTAAATCTAGATGAAGAAATATAACAAAAATTAAATGAGATTCTCTTAGAAACAACTTCTTCTTAAAATGATACATCTACCAAACAGATGAATTACAAATAAACAAATTACATACAACATCCCACTCCTCGATGAGGAAAATAAACCTTCGATTAATATGTTAACCAAAGACCAAGAATTTATGATTGAAGTTATTGATAAAATTCAAGACCCGAACTTAAAAGAGAATACCTTTTGAAATTAAAATCCTCATTAAAAGACAAACTAGAAAAGAAAAAGAAATTATTTCTAGTCAATCACAAATGTACAATATACAAGATATAATATTTAATAAATATGAAAAATAAAACCTAGACAAATTAAAAATTCTAAATTACAATTAGAAATAAAACAAATTAAATTAGAACTTTCTCAGCTTAAAGTGGAACAACAAGAAATGAAAAAACAAATGCAAACCTTAAAACATGAAATCCCAGAAAATAGTTCGTCAAAAACTGAATTTGAACCTGAAGAAACTACACAGGAATATATGATGGTTCTAACTGAAGTATCTATCCAAAGATATTTAATAAAAATAAATATTGTTATAAATAATGAATTTCAATTAGAAACAATAGCCCTTTTTTTATACAGGAGCAGACCAAAACTGTACTAGAGAAGGGATAATTCCAACAAAATATTATGACCAAACATCAGAATCGCTCAAAGCTGTAAATGGTAAAAAACTAAAAATTACTTACAAAATTCCCAATGCAAAAATATGCAATAAAGGTATAAAATATCAAACATGTTTTTTAATGGTAAAAAATGTTACCCAAGATGTCATATTAGGAACCCCATTCATATCCTTACTCAAACCATATAAAGTAACAAATAGTTCAATCTCTACCAAAGTTTTAAACACTAAAGTAGAATTTCCTTTTGTAGAAAAAACCAAAATAAGAAATCTCAACCTATTAAAATCTTTATCCATCCATAATGGGCAAATAAATAATTTAATTAATCATAAATAGAAATAAATCTCTTTCGAAAGAATATATATGTTTTAAAAATTTCTTGAACAATTAGAAAAAGAGAAGTCCAAAAAGGATAAATCAAATCAAAAATAAATAGAATCAACAATTTGTTTTGACATTCCTAATACTTTTGGTATAGGAAAAACACAAGTAACATTACCATATGAAAATAATTTTGATGAAAGACAAATACATGCAAAAGCAAGTCCAATGCAAATGAAAAAGAAATGGAAGAATTTAAAAAAAAAGAAATACAAGATCTTCTTAATAAAAATTAATTAGGAAAAGCAGTTCTCTTAGGAGTTGTTCAGCATTCTATGTAATAAAAAATGCAGAACTTGAAAGAAGAACGCCAAGATTATTAATTAACTACAAACCTCTCAATCAAGCCTTAAAATGGATTAGGTACCCAATACCAAATAAGAAAGATTTGTTACGGAAACTTTGTAATGCAAATATTTTCTCAAATTTTGACATGAAATCTGGATTTTGGCAAATTCAAATAAAAGAAGAAGAAAGATATAAAACAGCATTTACTGTACCATTTTGACAATATGAATGGAATGTAATGCCTTTCGGATTAAAAAAATGCTCCATCCAAATTTCAAAGAATAATGAATGATATTTTTTACCAATATTCTCAATTTACAATAGTATACATCGATGATGTATTAGTGTTTTTAGAAAATTTAGAAAAACACTTCAAACATCGATCCATCTTTATAAAAGTCATAAAAAATAATGGTTTAGTAGTTTTTAAATCGAAGATAAGTTTGTTCCAAACCAAAGTAAGGTTTTTAGGTCATTACATTACCCAAGGAACCATTACCCCAATAGAAAGGTCCATAGAATTTGCGAGCAAATTCCCAGACCAAATCCTTGATAAAGTCCAATTACAAAAATTCTTAGGAAGCCTCAATTATGTCATAAAATTTTATCCAGGCCTTAGCAGATTATGTAAACCATTATATGATAGGCTCAAAAAGAATCCACAACCTTGGACAAATGACCACACCATTATTATCACCCAAATTAAAAAAAAAAACAAATCACTAAGCTTCCTTGTTGATATTTAGCTGATCCAAATGCCCCCAATATAGTAGAAAAAATGCTTCTAAAATACGATACAGTGGGATCCTAAAACAAGATAAAGGAGGAAAAGAGCAAATAGTCAAGTTTACTTCCAGACACTGGAATCCAACTCAACAAAATTATAATACTATTAAAAAAGAAATTTTATCAATTGTTTTATGCATTAAAAAATTCCAAAGTGATTTATTAAATCAAAAATGTAACACCCCAAACCCGGCCTAGGAGTTATGGCCGAATCTGGCGGTGTCACATTGAGGTGTTTAGCGTAAAACTTGTTGTTGTTGAAATCTTTAAAATCAATTAATCATTTGTTATTAAACGGTGATTCCAAAACGGGATGTTCATTTCCAAGCGTGCATCATTAAAAACTAATCACTTTTAAAACATTATAAATTTTCCAAAATCTCAGTTATTGCAAAAAAGTGGTGTCTTTGAAAATGGTTACCTTTTGAAAACCCGTCTTATTCTACAACTATCAGTTTATATCAAACTAAATAAATAAAAACCCCAATTTAAAGTTTATAACTTTAAAGAGGCCTTTTTACATAAAAATACCCAAATTCAGTTACTTATAAATCAAAAGCTAAAAACGAAAGCTGATGCGTTTGTGTGGCCACCTCCGAGTCCCTCGCAACACCGAATCAACTATGGCTGAGGATTACCTACACAATTAAGAGGAGAGGGTGAGTTTACAAAAACTCAGTGTGTAATCCCTTATCAAATAGTCGGCATACAAAACAGAATCAGTCTAGGCCAGAGCCCTTTAATAGTAACAGTAAAGTGTGGGCCTTAGCCCAATACAGAAACAGTATGGGCCTAAGCCTGATACAGTATTACTATGGTGCAAGTATGCAAACCCATCCCAATCCAGCCAACACACCACCCGTACCAATCCAACACACCATGTAGGGAGAGAGTCGACCCACCCAACCCTCACACCAATATCGCAACATAGCTGCCAATAGTAATAATGCAGTAGAGCTGCCAGTAGTCAGAATGGCTAAGAGCCGTAAACAGGATAGCTATAAGCTATAAACAGAATGGCTACAAGACATAAGTACAGTAATGTGATTGGCACAAAGCCATCAGTAGCAGTGATATGATCGGCACACAGCCATCAGTAGTAGTGATATGATCGACACACAGCCATCAGTAACGGTAACATGATCGGCACAAAGCCGTCAGTAGCAGTGATATGACCGGCACACAACCATCAGTAACAGGGAAATGATTGGCACACAACCATCAATAAGGTAATATGATCGGCACAAAGCCATCAGTAATGGTACTATGACCGACACAAAGCCATCAGTAGCATCGCAAAGCCACACAGCGATATCGCGACAAAGTCGCCAATAATAGTATATGTGGCCAAGCCACCAGTAACAGTGATTGTGGCAGAGCCACCAGTACAGTTATTCCTCCATAACAATATCCCAACCCCATGCAGTATGTCGTGTATGCAGAATGTCATGCTCAGAATCAGTCATTCAAATCAAAGACAAATCAGTCATACCAAACACAGACAAATCAGTCATTTAACCATAGACAAAACAATCATTTGACCTCAAGGGGCAAAAATAGTCATTTACCCACCAGAGCATTACGGTCATTTTACCATACAGGGGTATTACGATCATTTTACCCTACAGGGGCATTACGATCATTTTACCATACAGGGGTATTACGGTCATTTTACCCTACAGGGGTATTACGGTCATTTTACCTATGAGGGTATTATACCCTACAGGGGTATTTCAGTATTCTACACTACGGGGGCATTTCGGTCATTTTACCCATCGAGGGTATTTCGGTCCAGATATCGACCTCTCGAAAGGTCCGCAGTCGCCTCGAGCGACTCAGGTAACCTAATTGGTCACAACAGTGTAAATGGGCCCAAGGCCCATTACTCGGCCTAAGTGGGCCCATACGCTCGTGTGGCCTGTTCAGCCCAGATTTCACCACGGCTATGAGTTCTACAGTTACAGTGGGGAGTTTACACACCTGATGGGATTTGTAGATTCCCTTCGATCCGAACACTTTTATTCCGCAAATCAATTATCATCGTAGCTCTCCACAACAACAACCTCCCCAAATCCCAATATTCTCTCCTCAAATCTCTCCAAATATCCCTCTTCAATTCTCTCTATGACCAGATCAAACTCCATTCAAACTCTCCCCCTTAGTTGTGTTTCAATCCAACTCCACCATCTACCCAGCTGAAGCAGCAAAATAAATACTTCATTACACACCCCAGGACTTGAACCTTAAACCTTACAGTTACACAACACACCACCTTGCCACTTAACCACAAGTTCTTTTTGTGATATAAAACAAACACTATTACTTATTAAGCCTACAAACTAGCTTCCAAATTCATTTTAGGGAAAAACTAAAAATTTTGCAAAGGACAATACTTGAACCCAAGCTCCCTTGTAACCTTAATAACGCCACAACCACTAGACAACATGGTTCCTTATGACACTTTTTTACACAATAATTTAAAAGGCCTACATCCAAGCATCGACGGTTTTATCCACTTAAAACCAAAATTTTTGCTAAAGCCTAGTTTTGAACCCAGGACTTTTCCAACTCCTCTCAGGACCCTTAACCACTAAAGCAGACATATTTTTATGCACAGTTTCCTAACCGTTCCCTTGCTCAAGGCCCAATACTTCTAGGCCCAAATTCTGGGGCGTTACAAAAAATTTCTTTTACGAATTGATTGCAAATTAGCAAAATAAGTTTTACAAAAAGATGTTCAAAACATTGCCTCAAAATAAAATTTTGCAAGATGGCAGGCAATTTTGAGCATATTTGATTTTGATATTGAATACATCAAAGGTGAAACTAATTCTTTGTCTGATTTTCTCACCAAAGAGTTTCTTCAAAAATGTCACCCAAACTCCGAGACAAAGGAAACGGAAAAATAGGAGAAACATCCATAACACAAATTTTCTCAAAACCAATAAGTCATGGTATGAAATTTGCCATGAAGAAGAAAATAGGAGATCATCATGCTCATTAAAATCCTCTAAAAATACATTCGTTCAAGATGCACAAGATCCAAATGAAATTGGTTCTCAAATCAAAAAATGGACTGAGTCCCTTTCTCAATCTCCAGAAGTGACATTGGCCTTTTCTCAAATGAAAGAGGAAACTCCTCTCAAGCAAATTGTTGGTGAAGCAGCAAAGATTTCAAAAAATAAAGAGATTGTTTTATAGAAACTAAAATCTCTCAAAAATATTTTGAAAGAGACATATCTCCAAAATATTTTTCCAAAATAAATAGCAATGTCTTCACGGACTGCTACACAAAAATCCTCACAATATTTTCCAAACAAGTGTTAGTGAAATGTTCCTTGAAACCCAATTTTAAATCCCTTTTCTCTCACCATTTTTACTATTTTGCAAATTTTTTCTTAAACCCTAGTTTGTGACATGTCTTATTTTTTAAAATATATATTTCAAAATTATATCAAGAATGAGTTATTGTACTGATGGTTAAACATTAGTGAATTTATCCTTAAGGTCCTAACTTCAATTCCATTCCGATGCAAATAATTTAATTTCTATTGACAAAAACCCCTTGTTTTAATGTGTGGATCATCCAAGCCTAGTTAACCTAGGTATAAATATTAATTTTTCACTAATAATCAGCCTTTAACTCTCCTTCTCATTTCCCTAGTCTTTCCTCTCCCCCTCTCCTTCTCTTTGATTTTATTTTTTTTCCTTTCCTCCATTGTTGTCGTCACCTACACCTAGTTTTACCATCTCTTTCTTTCTTTTTTTTTTGCCACAAGATTTCTTAACATATTCTCCACCATATTGTTGTATTTTTTCCTCATTAAAATCGGCCCCAAATCTAAAATCTTGAACTCCAAGATCGATCCCGAACATTGCCAAGAAAGTGTCATTATCGTTTCTCTCGACTAGCTTGAGTAAGGTCTCTTTTTCTCTTCAATTTCTTAATTAATTTTTTCAATTAAAAACCAAAATTTCTAGATCTGGAATTTTTGGGATTTTAAATGATTTTAAAGGTATCTTTCTAGATTTTAATGAGATCTCAAACCGTTTTAAAATTCAGCCCCAATTTTGGCCACAATGGGTGGTGGCGGTGTGTGCGCCTATGTGCAAGAAAGGGGGTTGTTTTGTTTCTTGGTTCTTTCTTATATTTTTCCAGCCTTAATTTGAGTTCTTGAACCCTCCTAATCAGCTTTTAAACCCATTTCAATTAGGTAAAAATGTTCTTGATCGATTAGCCATTCGAAACCTACAAATCGTGAGGCATAAGTGCAATTAAGGGTAACTTGTTTGTTATTTCGACATAGTTGTTGGGTAAAGGTTATGAATTGATTAAATGAAAAAATTTAATCATTAATTAGCTACTTATTTTCCAGTATATTATTAATTAGGTGCTAAGCCAAAAGCCTCAAATCATCTGTAAAGGCGAAGAACGATTGTACATACGGTTCGCATCGATACAGCGTAAATAATCTAACTAGTTTGGATTCATAAAATAGTTATCATTTCAATGATTGGTTTGAACTCATAAGTGGGTATTTTGGGGTTGGTTTAGGTTCGTTTAAGGAATAATTAAGGAAAATTGGAAGATTTGCTAGTATGTTGCGAGGAAACGGAAAATAAGGTGTGGGTCCTAAACTCATAAAATTGTTTGGAAATGTTAAATATCATGATATATTTGATAAATTAGCTTGCTGGTTGGATTGGCCTAATAGCCAAATTATTGATTTTGTGAGTGGTCGAACTAGGTATGTTTTGAGCCTTAAAAGACTGACATGTTTGCAAAATTGCTAGTTTGATAGTATGAATGTTTGATAGAGTTTGTAATTGCATATTTGAGTTATGAGATATGAGAATGTTTGACTGAATGATATAATGTGTTGAGATATTAAGCTTATGTATGATTTAAACGCATGAGATGTTTGTTATATTGTATACTGAAAAGGGTGTTATTTATGCACAATAAAAATCCGTAAAGTATGAGAAATTAAACGATATTGATTGATACCAACACAAAGGTAATTTGAAAGATTGAAACATAGTTTCCATTTACTAAAAGTATGTGATTATTAAGGACATGTTGAGCATGCCAAATGAATGTGAAAAGTATTGAGATATGATTATATATGAGATTGTGTGACATATTGCATATGCATTGGGTTGGGATTTTGTGGATAACAGAGGAGTTTCGTGGAATACCAGCAGCATATTAAGTCAGCATTATTCGTAGTCAGTGCACTACACCTGGAGTATCGAGGGGAATGGCAATTTATCGCATTTTTACTAGAAACTTGTCTGCATTTTTACTAGCAAAATTTTATGCATATTGTTATCGGTGGTTTTAACCATAACGGGCTTAAGCCCATAATGTTTTGGAGTTCAGATGACAGGTTTTGGGGAACTCGTGGTGTGTAGCAGATGCTATGGGTAGGAACCTTTTTGCATTACATCATGCTCACGACATATTTGAATGTTATTGATTTATGCTACGTATTGTGTTGTGTTGTATTGAATGGTATCGAAATTAATGATTGTTACTCGAATGAATAATGACCCATGCTCATACACCGTTTGACATCGATATTGATAATGGCTATGTAATGATATGAAATTCCAATGATGGTTCTGTGTTCTTCTGTTAATGCTAATATGTTTCACTATATCCGATTTTTATGTTTTTGTCCGTTTAAATAATTGTTTGACTCACACTAAGCTTTTCATAAGCTCTCCCCCAATAGTGTTTAACTTTTCAGCAAACCTTGAAATTAGGACCGGACTCAACATTCGGAGAATCACCTTGGACCTTGAATTATTTTTAATAAGTATTAATTAGTCTCTATTAGTTTTGGTTTGCAATTTTTAAGTATTTCTGGTCTATGGCTTGATAACTTTTAATTTGGGGATTTTTGCATGTATGGATTACTTAAGCATAATAACCGGGAAATGCATGATATCTGACTTAAGTAAAATTTGAGATTGTTTCCTAATTTCCGTTGCATTGCAAATGTACCGTTTTTGAAAAACAAATTGATAAGGCAACTAAGTTTCTAAAATGACTTGAAAAATGGTTTTTTTTTACTGCATTAGTTTAACATCGAGTTTTGTTTAAGAAGAGCGACAAGTAAACAATTTTTCTAAAACAACACTATCAACAATAAAATGAATCCTAAGTATACACGACCTAATGAATAAATGCTTTTACGCTAACACAAAGTACAATTACAATTTTCTATAAAATGAGTTTATTTAAGTTCTTCAAAAGTAACGCAAGTTAGCTTAGCCATTTCGGTGGCTAATGTAGCCTTTTCAATCTAGCCATAACGTCTAGGCTGGGTTTTGGAGTTACATTGAATTTCCTGTTTCAAATGATGTAAAGGGACAATGGCCCTCATAAAAGGCACGACTTGAAATACTCAATTTAGAGATCAAAACTCATTTCTCCAAATTTTTAGTTTTCAAAATTTAAGTTTTAAATTATTTTCCTTTTCAAAATTTAATCAAACAATTTTTCAAATTTTAATTTCAACTTACAAATTACAATTATAATTATCACATTTCAAATTCCATCCTAGAAAAAATTTAAAACCTATAGCCTAAATTCTTTGACAAATTTCAACCTGAACCAGACCAAAAACACATTTACAGAACAATCCATTTTTTTCTCAAAACTATGCATTTCTTAATTGTTTCTTAAAATTATTCCTATGAACAAGATCAATGTACTGGAATTCCATTATTAGTTCAAAACTACAGAACTAAATGATGGGACAAGTTTAATGATGAAAAATATGATTCAAAATATTTGGATAATTATTTCAACAAGAATCCAAGATTATGTAAGTCCGCAGCCCCGAATCAATAATATGACATCTTGGGTAATATATTTTACCATTAGAAAACATGTCTGATATTTTATACATTTGTTGCATATTTCTGCATTGGGAATTTTTTAAGTAATTTTTAGTCTTTTACCATTTGCAGCTTTAAGAGATTCTGATGTTTTGTCAGAATATTTTGTTGGAATTATCCCTTCTATAATACAGTTTTCGTCTGCTACTGTATCAAAAAGGGCTATTGTTTCTAATTGAAATTCATTATTTATAAAAATATTTATTTTTATTAAATATATTTGGATAGATACTTCAGTTAGAACCATCATATATTCCTATGCATTTTCTTCAGGTTCAGGTTCAGTTTTTGACGAACTATTTTCTGGGATTTCATGTTTTAAGTTTTGCATTAGTTTTTTTCATTTCTTGTTGTTCCATTTTAAGCTAAGAAAATTCTAATTTAATTTGTTTTATTTCTAATTGTAATTCGTAATTTGTAATTTGTCCAGGTTTTATTTTTCATATTTATTAAATATTATATCTTGTATATTGTAGATTTATGATTGACTAGAAACAATTTCTTTTTCTAGTTTATCTTTTAATGATGATTTTAATTTCAAAAGGTTTTCTCTTTTAAGTTTTGGGTCTTGATTTTATCAATAACTTCTATAATATCCGAAAATTACTACAATAAGAAAGTAGGTATACTTGATATAGTAAAATAAGGAAATAAAGTGACAAAAAGAAAAATTTTGATTTATGTCAACATTGGGAAGTATATTATGGCATATTAATGCAAGAAAGGACTAATTCGCAAAAGTGAGAAAGTTTTGTTGCCCAGAGTAAATATTTAAAATTTTAGGGTTAAAGTGTAAATATTAAAAGTTGAAAGATTAATTGTGCAAATATTTTAAGGTTGGAATGATTTAGAAACTAAGAAAATGGATGAATTAGGACCAAATTGAATAAGTGAAGAATTATGAGTGACTAAATCATAATTTTACCAAATTAAGTGATGACTCAAGGATAAAATTTTAAAAAATCATGAAGGGCAAAATGGTCAATTAGAAGGAGAGAGAAATTTAGAAGGCAATGATGATGTTGGAGATATTTTAGATAAATAAATAAATATTAGTTTATAATATTTGATTTGATTTTTTAATGATATTTTCTTATTTTATTTAATATATATATGTGTGTGGAAAGAAAGAAAAAAAAAGTCATCATCCCACCATTTTTCCCATGCACCAACGTGAGAAGAAGAGAGAAAGAAAGAAAGTTTTGCTCTTTACAATTTGATCCTTTCACCAAATACTAACCATTTTCAGTTAGAAATCAAAAGAATTTCCATATCCATCAAGACAGAAAGATAACAAGGAGACTATGGGGAGCTAAAATATCAAGTCAGATTCAAGAAATAGAAGCTGGAGGAGAGAGAAAATCAAGTTAAAGTTTGAAACTAATAGAACAAGGTAAGAACATCAAGACTTCAATACATTTTTAAGTTTGATATTATTGAAAAAGCATGGAAATGATGTTATAGTAGAGTTTTCTTATATAAGGTCTTATGTTCTTGATATATTAGTGAAGGAAAATAAGTGAAAGTGATGGGAAATATTATAGAGAAAGGGAATAAGGGAGTTATAAACTTAGTAATCAACATCTTGCACTAAAACAGTTTTGGACAGCAGCAGTACGTTAACTTTGAAAAATCACCATAAATTTTGAAAATCGAATTAGAGAATGAAAAAAATATGAAATTAAATCTTATTGAGTCTAGTTTCTCATAGAAGAAACAGTGTAAGTAATGGGATTGTAAATCATGAGATATAATAAATTTTATGAGACAAGGTCAGAATGATTTCGGGTTCCCCTATTCTGACTTTGGAAATTCATAAAAAATTGGAGAAAAATAATTATGGGCTTAAATTTATATTTTTAAATCCTTAATTATTCTATTTTCAATATAAACAAATAGAAAAATCATCTGAATCCCGTACGAGGAGATAATTAATTTTTAGTGAAAAAGGGTCGAAACTTTAAGACAGCAGAATAGGAATGATTTTAAAGAATAAACTGTACTTATTGGCTGAACCAAAATTCTGAAATTTTTATGGTAATAATATATGTGACTCTAGCTTCATATAAAATTAATATATCTCAATTCGTAGTTCTATAGCTTAAGATATAATTAATTTAGTGACCATGACTCAAGTGAACGACTTGTTATGAGTAAACAAGTAAATAGTGGTATTATGTATATACCAAGGATGTGGAATGGAAAGGAAGAGGTGGAAAATATATGTGAATATTCAGCTAATATGATATTATTTTTAAAATATCTAATTTACATGTTTTAAGTTCAGTGGACTAAATTGAACAAATGTGAAACTTTAAGGGCAAATTTGTAAAAATGTGAAAAAGTGACCAAATTGCATGAAATTAATTGTTATATTATTTAAATTAATAAATTGAATGAAATATTAATTTAGATCAAGATTGGGTGAAAATTTGAGGAAAATAGAAAATTACCAAAATGTCCCTAAATTTTGGTATTTCTGCAATTTAGCTTGGTAAGTTTGTATGAACTATATTCTGTATAATTTTAATTAAAGTGAATATTATATAAATATGTGTTTTATTATTGGAATTGAATTATTATTGGTAATATGTATAATTATTAGATGCATTGAAATGATTATCGAAAGCTCGATTGGATTGGGGGCTTGTTGGAGATATATCACACTATCCGTTGATTCTATCGGTAATTTTGGATGATTTGATTCTGGTAATAATGGCATGTATAAGTTAAATTGGCAAATGTTAGCTCATTAATGTTTTGATTTTGATTGGTTATAAATTTGAATGCTTGATGAAACGAAACGTCTGTAAATTAATTTGTAAACTCCGGTAATGCTTTATAACCCTATTCTGGCAATGGATACGGGTTAGGGGTGTTACAACTTCAATCATAAATTCTTAGTCATTGGTTAATATATTAATTGAAGGTTCATTTTCATCATCAGAGGATTAGGATGTTGTATGTAATTCGTCTATTTGTAATTCATCTATTTCGATAAATGTATCATTTTCAGAAGAAGTTGTTTCTAAGAGAATCTCATTTAATTTTTGTTCTATTTCTTTATCTAGATTTAAATTATTAATTTTTATTTTAATTTTGCAATATTTTGAGATGTGTCCTGGTTTTCCACATCTATAACATTTTATTGTTTTATCTTTTTTTCTTTTTTTTGTTTCTTTTCTTTTCTCGTATGTTCTATATTTGTGTTTTTATAATATTCAAATAATCTTTCTCTTATTTTTTGGTTTTACAAGGCAATATGTTTTTGAAGAAGAAGGATCATTCCTAATGTCAAATTGGTGGCGTAATGATCCTAATTCCTTTCTACATTGATATCTTTCTTTCTTAAGTTGTTTTTGTAATTTTAAATCTTGACAAATTTTAATCCTTCTTTTGGGTAAAACTAATTAGTTCACCATATGTAAGTTTTCATACGGAATAATACCTCGTAATTTTCTCTTATTTGATTTCTAACTTCTTCTCCTAGTAAATAAATATTTATGGAATGTCATTAAGGTGGTATTAAATTTTCGTTGAAAAATTTTAACATTTCGATAGTTAATTAAGCGAGTACAACTAAATCGTAAAAGTTGAAAAAGTCAATCGTTATTAGTTTAAAGGTGTTAATTGATCAAAGAATCATAATTTGATGGCTTTAATGTGTAAATTACTCATTCTTAAGATGGTTCACGGTTTAAGTTTTAATTTCCTTTAATTTTATATATGTTTTATACATTATTTTTAATATTAAAATAATATAATAATGTTAAAATAAGAAAACTTAAAGTTTTCTTCTTCATTTTGGTTGTTCACCACTGAATTCACCATGGGAAAAGCTTCAATCTTCGGTTCTTCTTTGGATGATTCATGGTAAGCCATTTTTCATCCATTTCTTTTAATTTTATTATTTTTGAGATCGTTGCAATTTGGTTCAACTAGCCCGTACCTTCGATTTTGAAACTGTTAAAGATTTTGAATGTTGCCATTGATTAACCTCGTGATATTAGGTGTTAAATGATGAATTTGAGATATTATTTTTTTATTTAAAAATATTTTTATTAAGTGATTTTTGATAAATTTTTTGATTAGGGACTAAATTGTTAAAATAGTAAAAATGCAAGGATTTAATGTGAAATTATTGCATGAATAGGTTGTTTTGGATACTATGAGTATTCTGCTAGGCTCAATTTTGGTAAAAATGGCTAATTTGCATGTTTTAGGCTCAGTGACTAAATTGAATAAAAGTACAACTTTAGGGGAAATTTTGTAAAAATAAAAATGACTAAATTGCTTAAAATACTTTATTTTACTGTCTAAATTAATAAATTGAATGAAATTCTTAATTTAGATCAAGATCGGGTGGAAAATTGAGGAAATAAAAAATTACCAAAATGCCCTTGAACTTTGGTATTTTTGCAATTTAGCTAGGTAAGTTCGTATGAATTGTACTATGTATATTGTTGATTAAATTGACTGTTATTATATGAATTTTTTTAACATGAATCGATATATATATGTGTGTTATTATACAATTTATCCTGTAATGAAACAAGTGAAATTCAACGACATACGACGACTATCGACTCTCGTTTGAACCTTAGGAATATATAGGATACATATCACATGCCATTACGATTACCATGTTTTGGGTGCTAGTCCTGAACGTCCTACTGGTGGTTGAGTTTCCAGCATGTGTTGCGGTTACTTGACAACTTCTGTGAGCAACACCGTGTAGCTACGTTCCGACTGACAGCTTGTGTGAGCAGACCCAAGTTACCATGTTTCGCGTGCTGGTCTTGAATTTCCTACCGATGGCTAAGATCCGGAATTAGTTGAGGATACTTGACATCTCGTGTGAGCAGCATCATGTAGCTTACATTTCGAGCGACAGCTTGTATGAGCAGACCCATTTTATAGCTCATGTGAGCTACGACTATATGTTTAGCACACTTTGTATGAGCTTTACTGCATATCCGGTATTATTCTAAGTGGTTCAATGGGCATGAAAAGGGATGAACCGGTAAGGGTTCTGATTGATTTCACTACAACAATTATAGAAAAGTATGATGTATCGATGATTCAAGTAAGAACATTCATGATTACAAAAAGTGTGATTTAAATGATGATACGTTTATGTCTTATGTGTTATGCAAATGAAATGGTAAAGAAAACGATATGAATTAAGACATGAAACTATATGAATATCCTTGATATGGTGATACATGGAAATTATGTAAGTTAAGATGAGTAATATATTCAAGTGATACATGTTGAGATTAAATGGCTATTCATGTTAATGTGCTTATGATTTGTATCATGTATGCTAACATGTTTGGTGTGAATTCTTAGACTTTGGCCAAGCTTTTTTTTGGATCATGCCATGTTAATTTCTAGGTTATGCATTGTAATGGTAAGTGTCCAAATGGAAATATGCTTGTGTTCATGAAAGAGTGGTATGGTTTAAATTATGTAATTTCTTATGAAATGGTATATCATGTGGTTAATTCCAAAAAAAGCTATTTTTAAATGCACTAGCTTGTGGCTATGATTGATTATATTCTTATGTTTTCTATGTTATGCATAAAGAACAGGTGTGGAAAGGTAATGAAATAGTAAGTTCATACTTGAAGTATTAAATGATGAAAAAGGGCACGGTGAGTTGAATTGATGTTGTTATTTAAGCTAAAGAAAGTAAATGAAGTGGAAAGTAATGAAATGAAAATTAAAATAAGAAAATCTAAAATGGTTTAAAGTTTTGTAAAATTCTATTATGCTAGGGATGATATGTAACAGCCCAGCTTTAGTTAAATCAGAACAGTGGTTTTAGAACCACAAATCTGAGGTTAGAAAATTATTTTAATATTATTTTTGGTATTTACAGCATGTGATTATATATGTGTGAAAGTTTCATAAAGAAATTTTACTGTTTGAATGCTTAATTCGGTAAAAAGGACTAAATCGCGTAAAGCGTAAAAGTTGTGTTCTATAAGCTAAAGTTGACTAATAGCTATAGAAAATTAAAGTCAAGGTCCCCAAGTGGTAAATAGGTCATTTGTGAGTTAGTGGATGATAGTGGAGTGGCATTTGGTGTAATTACTAATGTTTTTAATGGTAAAATAGTAAATAAGTGAATTAATGATAAAATAAATAAAACTAAAGCTAAAATTTTGTCCATCTTTTCTTCCTTGGCCGAATATTGAAGAAGAAAGACACCAATGATGAACACTTAGGGTTCGGCACACACATAGCTTGATTAAGGTATAGTTTGAGCTCGGTTTTTGATATTTTTTATGTTTTTGAGATCATTGCTTCGTGTTCTAGGTAGCCCATGCCCTAATTTTTGAATTGGTTGATGAATTTGTGAGTTGCAATTGATGACAGCTTGATTGTTTGAATGTCAATGATGGAAAATAAATAATTTTTGATAGATTAATATGTTTTGTAAAGTGATTTTTGACAAGAATGTCAAATAGGGATTAAATTGTGAAATATGTAAATTGAGTGGTTGAAATGTGAAATAAATGAAATTTTTGGGCTGATAAGGGCACTATAGTAATTCGGCTAAGCTTGGGTTATATTGAATTGTGGGAATTTTTGTATTTGTGAAATAAGGACTAAATTGAATAAATGTGAAACTTTAAGGGCTAAAGTGAAAAAAGTCCAAATAGGTATTTTTGGATGAAAATGAATGAATAGGTGATTAAATGAGTTAAATTTGAATTCATATAGATCAAAAAAGAAAGAAATTAGATTTAGATCGGGGGAAATTGAAAGTTGACGAGTAATTGATCCGATCTATTCGTTTTCGTACAAGGTAAGTTCATAAGTAAATAAATGTTTTTGAATTCAATTGTATATGTATACATATATATTGCCGAATTGATTTGAGCATTGGATGACTGGTTTCGTGCATGAATTGATTTAATTACGAAGTTGAAAGCTCCGAATGAATCTTAAGAAATGTATAGGATACTGATGTCATGATATTAGGACTTCTGAGGTGTGATTTCATGTAAGACCATGTCTAGGACATTGGCATTGAAGTGAGAAAACATGTAAGACCATTTCTGGGACATTGGCATCGTATATGATTCATATAAGACCCTGTCTAGGACACTGGCATCGATATGCGTTAACATGTAAGACCATATCCGGGATATGGCATTGTACGAGCTTTATATGATTTTCGTGTGTTCTTAACAATTCTGAATGTGAATTTGAGCTAAATGGTTTAGGTATGTTTGAAGTTTATATTTTCATGAAATAATAAGGTAAGTTTAGTACTTAATGGGATATTATGAATTTATATGAGACAGTTAAATGTATATGTGTTTGAGATTTATTTAAATTCAACCTAGTTGAATTGAATTATAAATATCATTGAGATGATTTATTTGCTTATGGCTTACTAAGCTTCCAAAGTTTATTTTGTGCATCATTCCATTGTATTATAGATATATAAAGCCAGCTCGAGCTCGGGGATTGTCAAGGATTATCGTCATACTATCAATGGCCATTTTGGTATTTTGAAAGCTTGATATTATGACATATGGCAAATTTTGAATTGTATATAAGTTGCCATACGAAATGGCTTGTTCGAGATACTAATTTTTATGTATATTCGGTCATGTTATAAGCTCTTTTGGGAAGTATGTTTCGAGGTATATATGTATGATAATGTTTGGTTATAAGATTCAGCTTGAGTAATGATTTAGTTGGTGGATGTGTTTTGTTATAATGTAATATGATTCGAAGTATGTTAGTTGGTTTGAAATTTGAATAGTAGAATGATTATGACTTGGTTAAATTTCAGTGTATGAATTGTATTGTGAAATTGGTTTGCACAGAAAAGAAGTATGGTTTGTATATGAGATATGATTAGTAGACATGAATTGTGATAAATGACTGTGTTAGACTGTGTTGTGTTAGGTAATGCCTCGTAACCCTAATCTGGTGTCGGATACGGGTTAAGGGTGTTACATGATATGTATATGTGATGTTGAGGATTTATTCACTTTGTGAGTTGTTGAATATGGTTTCATGAATCTTGTGGTATCGATATAGGATTATTCTTGATATCTATAAATTTCATATTTGAAATGGATTGATATGACTAAAGTTTATACGAGCTTACTAAGCATTCATTTCTTACGTATTTGTCTTTCCTTTACTTTTTAGATTATCAGAAGCTCGGCCGGATTGGAAGCTCGTCAGAGATCTATCACACTATTCAGCAGTTATATCGGTAGTTTTTGATGTCTTGGTTAAGGGTATAATGGCATGTATAGGTGGACCATGTCTAATGTTTAATTTAAGAGTTTGGTATATATGTCATCTTGGTTGATGATTATGGCATGAAATGTTTCCTTAAATTGAGGTACTTAAGGTACTATTGATATCTTGTTGATATGTGTTAATGTATCTTTAAATGGCCAATTTGGTATGGTTTTTATGTATCAATTATGTTATATTTTGGCATGAAAACAAGTTAAGTGAAAATTGTTTAAATATGCACATGTATTGGTGTTTTGGTTGATATTATAACCATTATGTTTTGGCTTGTAATTATGGCATTTTGAGTAATTGAAATGGTTGTTAGGTTGATATAGGTTTGTGGCCCTATGGTGGTTGATTTTGTAATCTTTATGATGCTTAAATGATGAAAGATGAAATGGTATTTAAAATGTATTTAATGGTATGTTCTCTGGATTGGTTAAATGTGGTCATTTTGGTATATGGAATGTAGTTGACATATATGGCTAATGGTGCTAATTGTTAAATGATAAATTTGGTACATATGAGTGTGGATTTGATATGTATACAAAATGAAAAGTTTTGGCTAAACTAAGCATTTAGTTATACATGTATGATTGTTGTGATTTGAGGTTCCCATTAGGCATATTGGTTGTGTGAATATATATACCTTAGCAATTTACCTTGTTGATGCATTATTTGATGCATTTCGAATGCTTGATTACATGTAAAAAATTGGTTGTAGGTGTGTGCATGATTGGGGAAGAAAAATGGCTTGGAAATGGCCTATTTTTCGTCCACACGACCAGAGACACGGGCGTGTGTCTCAACCGTGTGTGTCACACGGCCATATGCCCCCTGTAGCTTACTAAAGGTTGCAATTCAGGTAGTTACACGACCTGGCACACGGGCGTGTGAGGCCATTTTGAAGGGTACACAGGTGTGTAGCTTGGTCGTGTGACTCAAGTTAGAGAGTTACACGCATTACCAGAGATTACAGATTAAATATCAGACTTTTCATTTAATCTAGCATACATATCAGAAACCAATCAAAATCAATTATATTGTCTCTTAGGTGAGCCCTCGAGGCTCAAAATACACATTGGAAATAAGTCGGGACTAAATCGAGAACTCAAAGAATTTTTCAAAAAACTTCCAAAATTTTTTCTAAGGTGTAGAGGACACACACCCGTGTGGTCAGGCCGTGTGTCTCACTCGGTCAAGAGGCACGCCCATGTCGCAGGCCGTGTGAACAATTTGAGCATACTAACTTGAGTCACACAGCCAAACCACACGTCCATATGCTAGGCCATGTGAGCATTCTGTTTTGTGCAAATTTAAGATACAAGGGACATACGGCCGTGTCACCTGACCATGTGTCACAGACGGTTGAGACACACACCTGTGTCTCTACCCGTGTGGGCGAAAATAAGTCATTTTACAAGTCATATTTCTCACCCAATCTTGTGTCAACCTACAATCAACATTATACATATCATCAAGCCATAATTAGGCATCCAAAACAAGCCAAAATAAGTAGTTAATCTCAACAAATTACATATAGGCCAACATTAAACAAGTTACCTATACATGCCATTATAACCAAAATCAAAACATTCAAAAGTATCGATAGAACTGATGGATAGTGTGATATAACACCAACAAGCTTCCAACCCAATCGAGCTTCCGATAATCTGAAAGTAAAGAAAAACAAATACGTAAGCAATAAATGCTTAGTAAGCTCATATAAACTTTAACCATATCCATTCATTTCAAATATGAAATTTATAAATATCAAGAATAATCTAATATTGATACCACAGTACTCATGCCGCTATATTTATCAACTCACAAGGTAAATAAATCCACAGCATCACTTATACATATTATCCCTAGCATAGTAGGATTTTAAACAACCTTTAACTCTTCCAAATTTCTTTATTTTCATTTGCATTTCTTTCCTTTGTACACTCATTCTATATGCATAACACACCGATCATAAACATATCATTCAACCATAGCCACAAGCTAATGCATTTAAACATAACATTTTTCGAATTAATCATATAATAAGTCATTTCAAAAGAAATTGCATTACTTAAAACTTACCACTCTTTCATGAACACAAGCATGTTTTCGTTTGAGCACTTACCATTTAAATGCATCTTATAATTAAACATATTACCATTCAACCAATAGCTTGGCACTTGCCTAAGCATCAAACAACAACACTTGTTAGCGTACTTGAACATATTTCATATAATTTCAACCTCGATAACCTTACTATCTAAACATGTTACACTTAAGTTTATTACTCGTCTCAACTTACATAATTTCCATGTATCAACATATCAAGATATTGATATATATACATATCATTCTCTTACCATGTCTTCATATACATATATCATTCAAGACAACTCCCAATATTTTACCTTTCGAAGAACAACTTATAGATTTGAGTACATCGTTAACAGAATATCGAAAGTTGAACAGAAGCTCATGAGTGCTAAATAGAAAGCCATAAGGGTTGAACAGAAGCTCGTAAGAGCTGAACGAAAACTCATATAAGTTAAACAAAAGCTCATAAGAGCTGAACAGAAACTCATAAGAGTTCAACAAAAGCTCGAAAGAGCTAAACGGAAACTCATATGAGTTAAACAAAATCTCATAAGAGCTAAACGGAAAGTAAAACATGAGATTTTGTAACAAATTATGAATCTCAGTTTACTTGGGTAATTTGTCATCATTTTCCTCCAATGCTGTCAATTCGCCAAATCACGAATGTACTCAAATCCCACGTTCAATCCAAACGAGCACAAATTTTGAAAATATTTTTCCAAACAATATATATTTATATGTTACCAATCACCAATTATCATTTACTTTAATCAAAATTATATAGAATACAGTTCATGTGAACTTACCTGCTTAAATTGCAGAAATACCAATATTTAGGGGAATTTTGGAAATTTTATATTTTCCTCGATTTTCCACTAGACCTTGATCTAAATTAATAATTTCATTCAATATATTAATTTAGACAATAAAACAATTCATTTCATGCAACTTGGTCATTTTTTACATTTTAACAAATTTGCCCCTGAAGTTTTACTTTTATTTAATTTAGTCCCTAAGCCCAAAACATGCAAATTAACCATTTTTAATGAAAACCCATGCTATTTGAATATTCATGGCATTCAATACATCCCATTTTTGCAATAATTTCACAACAAACCCTTGTATTTTTTATTATTTAACAAATTAATCCTTAATCGAAAAATTCATCAAAATCACCTAACAAAATACTTTTAAATAACAACTAATATCTAAAATTCATCATTTAACATCTAAAATCATATAGATTCATCAATGGCAACATTCAAAATCTTTAACAGTTTCAAAATCGAAGGTACGGGTTAGCTAGACCTAGTTGCAACGATCTCACAAACATAAAAATTATTGATAACGGGGCTAAATTGAAATTACATGTAAGAATATAAAATGGCGGAACCTGCAAGTTAAACTCCCATGGTTTTTCGTCAATGAAAAACAGAAATGTCCAGAGAAGATGTCTGCTTCTCCTTTTTATTTTGTTTTAATTTTAACAAATTTACAATTATACCATTGAATCCTTTTATTTTATTATTTTTCCTTCATATTTCGCCTCATCAATTTAATTTAGGCATAATTTTTTCTTAAGTCATACCTCATTTATTAATTAAGCCATTTATTCACTTAATTATTATAATTAGCAAGTTTTGTACCTTTTTCAATTTAGTCCTTTTAATTAATTAACTATCGAAACGTTAAAATTTTTCCAACGAAACTTTAATACTACCTCAATAGTGTCCATAAATATTTATAAAAATATTTACAGCTCGGTTTATATAAACTAGATCTCGATACCTCATTTTCTAAAACCACTTGACCTAAATTATTATTATAAAACACAATTTATCAATTCAAAAACCTTTTTAAAATCATATTTGACTCGTAAATATTAAATAATAATATTTACGAACTTACTTGCCAGATTTGGTGGCCTCGAACCACTATTTCTGACACCACTAAAAATTAAGTTGTTACAAACACGGGCTGGGACATGGCCGTGTGTCCCTACTTTGAATGTCCACACGGCCGTGTGACCCTACAGTTTGAAAATTTTCATCTTTTCCCAAAAAATTCTAAATGTTTCTTATTTAGTCTCGATTTGTTTCTAATGTGTTTTTAAGGCCTCGAGGGCTTGTATAAAGGACAATATGTATGTTGTTGATGGAATTTCCTATGATTGATGTTGTGAAGTAAATCATTTATATTTTTGATAGTTTTGAAATGTAAACTCTGGTAATGCTCCGTAACCCTATTGCAGTGACGGATACGGGTTAGGGATGTTACAATAACATAGTTCCTATATATACTTACCTTTTCACTTTAACCCTTAATTGCCCTTTGAACCAAATAGAAGAAAATCGGATACTCAGGAACCATACTCACACAAAGTGTAACTTTTCATGTAACCGTAACATTTTCAATAGTGCTCACACGAGCTATGAAATGGGCCTACTCACACGAACTGTTGAGAATCCATAACAAATGTAAGACCTCAGCCATCGGTAGGACCTCCAGGACCAGCACTCGAAACCATATAACCCCTAATGACATGTCATATAAATCCTAAGTATTCACAAGGTTCAAATGGGACCATTTAACACATCCAAAGCCTTAATTTGCATTTCATTATGTCCTTTTCAAACATACATTCCCTTCATCATAATACCATTTTGAATATCTCATCCAAACCAAAGCATTATATCACCTAAATTGATTAACATCCTATTTTGATCCATATTACCAAAATATTATAGAATTATTAACCTAATCTATTTGTAACATAAATATTTATTAACATTACATATAAAACATTATATAATAATTTAGTCCTTATACGAACTTACCTCGACAAAAACACTAAAACGGAGTTGACAACTAGTTCGAAATTTTAGTTTTTCCTCGATTTAAATCTGATTACAGCATTTCTTGATCTAAAAAATAATTCAACCCAATTAATACATTTCCAGCATTCTAACAATTAGTTTTATGCAATAAAACCCTTCCATTATCAATTTCCAAATTTACCCTCAACATTATAACTTTTATACAATTTAGTCCCTAAACAGAAAACTTGCAAATTTACCATTTTTAGCTAAAATTCTTGTTACCCAATTTTTACCTAGTCCAATAACATCCCATATTTATCATCAATTCACAATATTTTCCTAGAATTTTATTATTTCAACCATTTAATCCCTAAACATTAAAATCATTAAAAATCACTTAACAAAATACCTATATTTAACTACCAACTTTAATAATTTATCAATTAAAATTAAAAACACTTCAAACTCATTCATGGCAAGTCCCTATAATTTTAAAAACCTTACGAGTTGACCTCCAGACTAGCTAGATTAAGCTAAACCGAGCCTAAAAACATAAAATTACTAAAAATGGGGCAAAATTTTGTACCATGCATTCAAGAAAAAGCTTTGCAGAAACTTCACGCCTTTAGCTATGGAGTATTTGGTTCTCCAACAAAGAAAATAAGAAGATGATGATTCCATTATTTTATCATCTTTTTTTTCTAATTTCCAAATTACCTAATTACCAAATTTACCTTTTAAATTAAACCAAATTTCATCAAATGTCGAGCTATAATCGTCCACTATTTTTAAAATAGGTAGAATTATTATGTAAGGCCCTTATTTCATGCTTTTACACCTATTTAATAAAAATAAGCTTATAGTTATTAATTTTGTAACTTTTACAATTTAGTCTTTTTACCTAATTAATTATTCAAACATTAAAATTTCTTAACAAAATTTTAATATGACCCTAATAAAACTCTCGCAAATATTTAATAAAATATTTATGGCTCGGTTTATAAAAATGAGGTCCCGATACTTCCTTTTCTAAAACTACTTGACTTTAGGGAAATACCACTTGAACCTAATTATTTGTTCAAATAACATAAATTATCAAATTAAAATTTATTAAAACACTATATTTGACTTGTAAATATTAAATAAAAATATTTACGAACTCGCTTGTCAAATTTGTGACCCCAAAACCACTATTTTTGACACCACTAAAAAACGGTTTATTACACTTTCTGATCTGATCTGACTTTGTTTTTTCACATAGATATATAATGTCGGTCGAGTCTAATCGCACCGTACCCGATGAGGTAGATAGTAACATTTCGACTTCCGAACAAGGAGCAAATCATAGTATATGTAATTCACAAATACTTGAAAGTGAGAACCATGGTGCCTTCTTCCAAATGATGAATGAGTTTGATAATTGTGCCTACCCCGGCACCCTGTTGTCCTCAAAGTTCAAGTTTGATAACTGTTAATCGGCCCCTAGCAGATAAGATTCACAAGTTTTGGGTAAAAGAATTTCGAGGTTTATATAACGATGATCCAGCGAAAGCTTAATACTGGCTGGAAAATACTTAGCGAGCTCTTGATGAATTTTCTTGTTCTCTTGAAAACAATTTAAAATATGTTATATCTCTATTGAAAAAAGAAGGTTACCAGTGGTGGATTACTTTAACATTTGTGGTCTTGAGAGATAGAGTAACATGAGATTCTTCCCAGATTGAATTTAAGAAAAAATATATCAGTAAAATGTATATAGAGAAGAAGAAATGAGAATTTATGGATATGAAATAGAGAAATATGTTAGTTGTTGAATATGAGCTTAAATTTATCTATTTTAGTAAATATGCTCAAGAATTCATACCTTTAAAGTCTGAAATGTGTAGTCGATTAGATTGGGGCTTAAATGAAGACATATGAATGGTTGTCGGTGCACTTAAAATAAAAGAGTTTGTGGTATTATCTAGATGTGCTAAGAAAATGGAGGAAGTATGGAATGACAAGAAGCATGATAAGGCTAAGAGTGAGGACACTGGGAAGCATAGTATGGCCAGGACTTTTTTGACTCCTCTATCTAAAAAAATTAGAGATTTTAGAAGCCAGTTTGTTACTACTACAGGAAACCCGAGAAAGAGTGTGTCCAAACAGAATTACCCAAAGACTTAGGCTACGTTATTAGCGAGTGTTGACAGTGTTCAAAATGTAAAAAAACCAATTTGCAAGCATTGTGGCAAGAATCATTTCGAAGAATATAGAGTGAAAAAGGGATCTTACTTCTGATGCAGTTCGTTTGAGCATTATCTGAGGGAATGTCCAAATAGAGCCGAGATAGGTTCATAACATATTCCCAGACCAGTGAATCTTCATAGAGGGGTCAGAAATTGAAACCCAAAAATATTTTTGGAGCTAGCTGCAGTGAGGCACATCTTGTGATTGTTAGATCTGAGGGTCGTGCACCAACCAGAGCTTATGAGATACGAGCTAAAGAGGAAGCTACGGTATCTGATGTCATTGTTGGTACATTTTCTCTATTTGATGTTACTATTTATGCATTGATTGGCCCTAGATCAACATACTCTAATATATGCACTACATTAGTAACAGAAAAGAATTTGTCAATAGAGTCAACAAAATTTGATATAAGGGTGTCAATCTGATAGGTTAGAGTGTTATTGTTAATAAAGTGTGTAAGAGTTGCCCACTAAAAATTCAGGGTTTTGAATTTCCTGCTAATCTGATGTTGTTGTCGTTCAAAGAATTTGATGTTTTCTAGGTATGGCCTACTTAACATTATATGATGCAATTGTCAATTGTAAATAGAAGCAAATTATTTTGAGACATCAAAGTAGTGAATTGATTAGTGTTGAATCTAATAGAACTAATTATGTTACAATATTGGATCGGCCTTTACTGCTCTAAAATTTATCCGAAAGGGTGCTGACGCTTATCTTGCGTACACTTTTAGATACCCAAGTGTCAAAATTAAAGTTAGAACAAGTTACAATAGTGAGAGAATTTACTGATGTATTTCTAGAAGAGTTACCTAGGTTACCGTTGAAAACAGAAGTTGAGTTTGTGATTGGTTTAGTACCAAGGACTGCTTTGATATCTATCCCACTATATAGAATGACACCAATAGAATTGAAAGAATTGAAAGCCCAGTTACAAGATCTAATTGACAGAGGATTCATTCGGTCAGTGTGTCACTATGGGGTGCTCCAATTCTATTTATGAAAAAGAAAGACAGAAATTTTAGGAGATTATGTATTAACTACAGACAACTGGAAAAGATGACTATAAAGAATAAATACTACCTCGAATTAACGACATGTTCGATCAGTTAAAAAAGGCTACGTTTTTCTCGAAGATTGATCTACGATCGTGGTATTATTAGTTGCGAGTCAAGGAACCAAATATACTGAAAAGTACATTCAGAACTCGATATGGGCACTACGAATTTCTGGTGATGTCGTTTGGTTTGACTAATGTAGTTGCTACATCTATGGATTTGATGAATAAGGCTTTTCAGTCGCATTTAGATAGATTCGTAGTTGTGTTTATCGATGAAATTTTCATCTACGCAAAAAATGCGATCGAGCATGATCAGCACTTAAGAATTATGTTACAAAATATGTGAGAAAAAAAATTGTCTGCGAAATTCAGCAAATGCAAGTTCTGGCTACCTGAGTTTGGATTTTTGGGGAATGTAATTTCTGTGGATGATATTTGTGTTGATGTAAAAAAAATACAATTGTGAATTCGAAACCTCCGAGAAATGTTACAGAGGCACATAATTTTCTAGGTTTGGTAGGATATTAAAGATGATGTGTGAAAGGTTTTTCAATAATTGCCTTACCATTAACAAAACTACGGCAGAAAGATGTTCATTTTGCCTGGACTGAAAAATGCCAAAAGAGTTTTGATCAGTTGAAAGTTAGGTTGTAATAGCCCGATTTTTAGTGATGTCGAAAACAGTGGTTCGAGACCACCAAATTTAAACTTACTAAGCATTAAATGCTTACTCTATCTTATTTCCTCTGCATTATAGTACTTAGAGGCTCGTAAAGGTTGGAAGCTGGTTGAAGCTACATCAAACTATCCCCCAGACTTTTCGGTATATATATAAATAGTAAACTAATATTGGTAAAAATGGCATGTATAGGTTAAATGTTACCATTGATAGCAATTTAATGTTGGTTGAAATTAGCCATTGGAATGGCTATTAAATGATATGTTCTGATATGTAAATAGTCTTAATATGCTTGATGAGTATGTTTAAAGGGTTGAATGAGGAAAATCATATAAGTATATTGGATATTAGTTTATGATAGTGTATTTGGTAAAACATGTTCATAAGTATAAGGCTATCTTGGTAAGTTGGACATTTGATCATAGGTATTAATATGACATGCATAAGACTTGAATTTGGCTAGGTTTAAATGTCTTGAATTGGCTCTTGAATGTGTTTAAATGATTATATAGGTGGAAGGTGAAATTGGGTGAAGAATAAGGCTTAGAAATGGCCTTATTTTGTCCACACGGGCAGAGACACGGACGTCTATCTTAGGAAATATAACATCAATTTAATACAATTTACATTCAATTCAATCCAAGTCACATCTTAGGCAAAATTACTGTTTTTCCCCTATACTTTTAATTAATGACGATTTCATCCCTAGGCTTGGAAAATGAAATTCATGCAATTTAATTCTTATCCCAAGCCTAGATATTTTCATATATATCAATAGCAGCCCATGAATTCCATGAATTGAGAATTTTTCCATGAATTCAACAACTTTTCAATTTAATCCATAAATCATGATTTCATCCAAAATCTTTTAATAAAATACCTTTAAATATCCATCAACATCTCAATTTCATTATCTAATAACTAAAATCATATAAACTTATCAATGGTATCTTACAAAACTTTCAACAAAATCAAAAACTAATGAAATGGTTAGTTGGACCTAATTGTAAAAGTCCCAAAACATAAAAATTTCAAGGAAAGAGCAAGAATTAAACTTACATGAAGAAAATATTGAAAAACCAACTTAAACCCTCTTCAATGGTTGTTTTAGAACTAAAAAATGATGATGAAAATATCTAGAATTTCAATTTCCCTTTTATTTCAATTAAATTTGGCAAATTTTATAATTGTCCCCTTATTTCACATCAATTTCTTGATTTTTCTATGCTTATGCCGCCTCAGCCATCCCATTTGGGACTATTTTCCCTTTAAGTCCACCTTTATTTACTTTTTAGACTATTAAATCACTTTAGCAAGTTTTGCACCTTTTTAATTTAATCATTTTTAATTAATTGACTACCAAAACGTTAAAATTTCCTAGCGACACTTTAATACTATCTTATTGAGACTCCGTAAATATTTATAAAAAAATGTAACACCCCTAACCCATATCCGTCATCGAAACAGGGTTTAAGAGCATTACTAGGGTTTACCGATCAAACTCAAATATTTCATATTACTTCATATTCATGTCAGAAATTAGTAATAAATTTATCATACCGTCCCTTATATGAGTCCTCGAGGCACAAAACATACATTAGAAACAAGTCGGGACTAAATCAGAAACTCAGAGAATTTTTCAAAAATTTTCCAAGGTGTAGGGGATACACGCCTGTGTGGTCAGGCCGTGAGAATTTTTCACAAAATTTCAAAATTTTCCAAGGTGTAGGGGACACACACCTGTGTGGTCAGGCCGTATGGCTCACACGACCAAGTGACACACCCATGTTTTAGGTCGTGTGGCATTTGAAGTAGGGCACACGATCGTGTCCCCAGCCTGTGTAACTCTCTGACTTGCAATACATTTAAGTGCACGGGTCACATGGCCAAGTCACATGCCCGTGTGCTAGGCCGTGTGATCAATTTTGAGCATTTTGTTTTAAAATTTTAAGAAGCAGGGGACACACTGCCAAAACACACACCCATGTGCTAGGCCGTGTGTCACATAAGTTAACTGAAGCTCAAGTTCTAAGTCAGCCCAAATTTGGGAAAGAATTTATAGTTTATAGCGATGCTACACTGAATGAGTGGGTTGCATTCTAATGTAAGAAGGCAAAGTCATTGCATATGCTTCTTAGCAGTTGAAACCACACGCGAAAAACTACCCGACTTACGATCTGGAATTGGCAATAGTTGTGTTTGCTTTAAAAATTTGGCGACAATATTTGTACGACGAGAAGTGCCATATATTCACCAATCATAAAAGCCTGAAATATTTGATGTCACAAAAAGAATTGAATTTGAGACAACGTCAATGGCTTAAATTTTTAAAAGACTACGACTTGATCATTAATTACCATCTAAGCAAAGTAAACATTGTTGCAGATGCTTTGAGTCAAAAGTCTCTATTTGCTTTAAAAGCATTGAATACTCAATTGACCCCGGAGCACGATGGTTTTATTTGGCTGAATTGAGAACTAGACCGTTATTTCTACAGTGAATATGGGAATTACAGAAAAGTAATTCTAAATTGTAAGCGAAGCGGGAACAAGTTAAAAATGCTTAAACTACCGAGTTCAATGTTAGTGAATATGGTAGCTTGTATTTCTGAAACCATTTGTGCATACTGAATGATTTAGCATTGAAATGGGATATCTTGTACAAAGTCCACTTTAGTGTCTATTCAATTCATCTAAGTACCACGAAAATGTATAATGATTTGAAACAGATGTACTGGTGGCCAGGAATGAAATGTGAAATCTCTGAATTTGTAACAAAGTGCTTAGTATGTCAACAAGTGAAAACTAAGCATCAGGTTTCGTTGGGTTTGTTACAACCTGTGATGACTCCAGAATGGAAATAGGAACGTAACACGATGGATTTTGTATCAAGACTACCATTGACTTCGAAGAAGAAAGATGTCATCTAGGTGATTGTTGAAAGATTGACGAAGTCCACACATTTTATTCTGGTCAGAACTGATTATACACTCACGAAGAGATAGAGGTATTCAACGCTCCAGTTCAAGACCTCGGGATATATTTGTAACAAGTGCCGCCAGTGCTGGAAATCCCAAACCCCGATGCAAACACTGTAATAAATTTCATTTTGGTGATTTTCGTATGAGAAGCGGGGCATGTTTTAGATGCAGTTCATTTGACCATTTTCTCAGAGATTTCCTGGAAAAGCCTGAGAAAGACACTGTACAGACTTCGAGGCTGAGTAATCCTGCTACAAGAGGTAGACCACCTCGTAACCCTGGTAATATCAGCAGTAGTCAGGGTACTACAAAAGATTTAACCGTCAAAGCTGAAGCACGAGCACCGACAAGGACATATGTTATTCATGCACGTGAGGATGCCTTTGCACCTGATGTGATTACTGGTACTTTTTCTCTTTGATACTAATATTACTGCTTTGATTGATCCTGGTTCAACATATTCATACATATGCACAAACTTAGTGTCTGTTAAAATTTACCTATCGAGTCCACTAAATTCGTGGGTAAACTTTCAAACCCCCTGGATCAGTATGTAATGGTTGATAAAATTTGTAAGAATTGTCCGTTAATGATCCGGGGTTTCTGTTTCCCGGCTGATTTGATGTTATTTCCATTTGATGAATTTGACGTGATACTGGGTATGGATTGGTTGACTCAGCATGATGCTGTAGTAAATTGTAGACAGAAACATATTGTATTGTATTGTCAGAATGGTGAGATACTCTGTATTAAATCTGATAATCCGGATGGTTTGTCTAATGTGATATCAGCCATGTCATCACTGAAATATGTCAAAAAAAGGTGTGATGCCTACCTTACCTATTTGTTGGATACAAAAGTCTCTGAATCAAAGATTAAATTAGTGTCAGTTGTCTATGAATATCCTGATGTATTTCCAGAAGAATTACCTGGATTACTGCCAGACAGAGAAGTGGAATTTTCTTCTTTTTTTTTTGAATTCTGAGAAGTGGATTTTCTATAGATCTTATTCCAGGGACAACACTGATATCTATAACACCGTATAGAATGGCTCCTATAGAATTGAAAGAGTTGAAAACATAGTTGCAAAAATTAACTGGCAGGGGTTTTGCACGACCTAGTTCATCACCTTGGGGTGCACCAATATTGTTTGTTAAGAAGAAAGACGGGTCTTTAAGACTGCGTATTGATTATTGATAGTTAAACAAGGTCACGATTAAGAATAAGTATCCATTGCCTCGCATTGATTATTTATTTGACCAGCTGAAAGGTGTTACTATGTTTTCAAAGATTAATCTTTATTCTGGTTATTATCAGCTACAGGTGAAAGAGTTGGATGTACCGAAAACAGCCTTCAAAACCAGGTATGGACATTATGAATTTTTGGTTATGCCATTTGGTTTGACAAATGCACCTGTAGTGTTCACGATTTTGATGAATAGAATTTTTAGATCGTATATGTATAGATTTGTTGTTGTATTCATTGATGATATTCTGGTACATTCTCGAGATGAAAATGAACATGTTGATCCTTTGAGAATTGTTCTGCAAACTCTACGTGAGAAACAATTGTATGCTAAATTCAGCAAATGCAAATTCTGGCTTCGGGAAGTTGGTTTTCTAGGACATATAGTGTCGGCTAAAGGTATTAGAGTTGATCCGAGTAAAATTTCAGCAATTGTTAATTGGAAACCACCGAAGAATGTGTCTAAATTTAGAAATTTTCTGGGATTAGTCGGTTATTATCAGAGATTTGTACAAGGATTTTCAATGATAGCTTCTCCGATGACACGGTTGTTACAGAAATATGTGAAATTTGAATGGTCTGATAAATGCCAGCAAAGCTTTGATAGATTGAAAGCCCTATTAACCGAAGCACCAGTTTTAATTTAGCCTGAATCGGGTAAGGAATTTGTAATTTCCAGTAATGCATCATTGAATGGCTTAGGTTGTGTTTTAATGCAAGAAGGAAAAGTAATAGCTTATGCCTCTAGATAGCTTAAGCCACATGAAAGGAACTACCTGATACATGATCTTGAGTTGACGGCTATTGTGTTTGCACTTAAAATTTGGCGGCATTACTTGTTCGGTGAAAAGTGCCACATATTCACCGATCATAAAAGTTTAAAATATCTGATGTCGCAAAAAGACTTGAATTTGAGACAGCGCAGGTGGCTTGAACTGTTGAAAAATTATGATCTGGTTATTGATTATCATCTCAGAAAAGCAAATGTGGTTGCAGATGCTCTTAATAGAAAATCTTTGTTTCCCTTGTGAACATTGAACACCTGGTTGTCATTATCTGATGGTGATTCAATCATAGCTGAGTTAAAAGCTAAATCGACATTTTTACAGTAGATTTGTGAAGCCCAGAAATGTGATGATGACCTACAAGCTAAACGGGTACTGTGTGAATCGGTTTTAGATTCAGAGTTTCAGATTAGACCTGATGACTGCCTGTTATTCAGAGGCAGAGTAGGTGTACCGAAGAATTCAGAGCTTATACAGAAAATTTTACACGAAACTCATAATGGTACCATGTCTGTTCATTCGGGGAGTAATAAAATGTATAATGATTTGAAAAAGAGGTATTGGTGGCTGGGAATGAAAAGTGACATTTCTGAATTCATTTCTAGATGTTTGATATGTCAGCAAGTTAAAGTTGAACATCAAGTGTCTTCAGGACTATTACAGCCAGTTACAATACCGGAATGGAAATGGGAAAGAGTTACTATGGACTTTGTGTCGGGATTGCCCCTATCTCTGAAAAAGAAAGATGCCATTTGGGTAATCGTTGATCTATTAACGAAGTCTGCACACTTTATCCCAATACGTATGGATTTCTCCCTGGATAGATTAGCAGAATTATATATTTATGAGATTGTCAGATTACATGGAGTGCTAGTCTCCATTATTTCTGATAGAGATCTGCGGTTTACATCTCGATTTTGGGAAAAGCTACAAGAAGCTCTGGGTACACGGTTATATTTTAGTACTACATTTCATCCTCAAACCGATGGTCAGTAAGAACATGTGATTCAAATTCTTGAAGATATGCTTCGGTGTTGTGTTCTAAAATTCGAAGGTAATAGGGAAAAATATTTACCTTTAGTCGAATTCGCATACAACAATAGCTATTAGTCGAGTATTGAAATGGCACTGTATGAAGCTCTGTATGGTCGTATATGTAGAACTCCACTATATCGGACTGAACTCAGTAAGAAAAAGCTACATGGAGTCGATTTGATCGGTGAAACCGAAGAGAAAGTGAAAGTATTATGTGATAGTCTGAAAATAGCTTCTGATGGTCAAAAATCCTACGTGAATCTTAAAAGAAAAGAAATAGAATTTCAAGTTGGTGACAAGGTATTCTTGAAAGTTTTGCCTTAGAAGAAAGTACTTCGGTTTGGCTGTAAAGGCACACTGAGTCCACGATTCATCGGGCCATATGAAATTACTGAAAGAATTGGACCTGTTACATACTAGTTGGCTTTACCACCAGAGTTAGAAAAGATTCGTAATGTTTTTCATGTGTCTATGCTACGGCGATATCGATCAAATCCTCCCCATGTTATCTCCTCGATAGAGGTTAAGATTCAGCTGACTTGACCTACAATGAAGAACCGATTAAAATCTTGGCACGAGAGACAAAAAAGTTAAGAAATAAAAAGGTAGCACTAGTGAAAGTTCTCTGGCAACGACATGGAGTAGAAGAGGCTACCTGGGAACTGGAGGAAACAATGAAGACGTAATATCCAAACCTCTTTACTGGTAAGATTTTCGATGACGAAAATTCTTCAGTGGGGGAGAGTTGTAATAGCCTAATTTTTAGTGATGTCGAAAATAGTGCTTCAAGACCACCAAATTTGAAAACTGAGCTCATTAATTTTATTATTTAATATTTACGAGACAAATAAGGTTTTTAAAAGATTTTTGAATTAGTAAGTTTGTGGTTATAAGGATTTATTGGATTAATTAATTTAGAAAAAGAGGTATCGAGACCTCGATGTTATGAACCAAGTCGTAAATATTTTTATAAATATTTATGAAATGTCAATAAGGTAGTATTAAAGTTTCGTTAGGAAATTTTAACGTTGTGGTAGTCAATTAATTAAAAAAGATTAAATTGAAAAAGGTGCAAAACTTGCTAAAGTGATTAAATAGTATAAATAGTAAATAAAGGAGAACTAAAAGGGCAAATAGGCCCGCATGGGATGGCTGAGGCGGCATAAGCATAGAAAAATCAAGAAATTGATGTGAAATAAAGGCAAAATTGTAAATTTTGCCAAATTTAAGTGAAATAAAAGGGAAATTAAAATTCTAGATATTTTCATCGTCATTTTTCAGTTCTAAAATAGCCATTGAAGAGTGTTTAAGCTGGTTTTTCAATATTTTCTTTATTTAAGTTTAATTCTTGCTCTTTCCTTGAAATTTTTATGTGTTGGGACTTTTACAATTAGGTCCAACTAACCATTTCATTAGTTTTTGATTTTTTGAAAGTTTTGGAAGATACCATTGATAATTTTATATGATTTTAGTTATTAGATGATGAAATTTAGATGTTGATGGATATTTAAAGGTATTTTATTAAACGATTTTGGATGAAATCATGATTTATGGATTAAATTGAAAAGTTGTTGAATTTATGGAAAAATTCTAAAATTTCATGGAATCCATGGGTTGCTATTGATATATATGAAAATATATAGGCTTGGGATAAGGATTAAATTGTATAAATTTCATTTTCCGAGCCTAGGGACGAAATCGTCATTAATTAAAAGTATAGGGGCAAAACGATAATTTTTCCTAAGATGTGACTTGGATTGAATTGAATGTAAATTGTATTAAATTGATGTTAAATTTACTCATATAGATCCGGATAGATTAAAAATAGAGTTAGATCATGGAAAAGAAAAAGAATTGGATTAGTAGTTTACAAGTCACAAACAATTGTTGAGGTAAGTTCGTGTAACTTAATTGCTTATATTTATATGCTTATATTGAGTGTTGAATATGTAAATTTTGTAAATGTCATATATGTGTATGTAATTGATCTTGTAACTGAAAATCCCTGATAAATAAATAAGTCTCGTTTGGATAATGAGATTCGATGGATACAGGGTTCTGTTTCCTAAAATGGTAGTGTTCTTGCATATGTTGCAAACGTACCGTAGCTCGAAAGAGCGTCCCGTTACAAGCCCTCTCAAGATTCCCGTTATAGTGTTCTTGCGAGCTTCCCGTTAAATGTTCTTCAGATAATCCCTATCGGTTGTGACCCTGCATGTGTTGTGGGCACACCGCAGCTCTTATGAGCGTCCCGTTATATGGCTCTTCGTGAGCTTCCTGATTAAGGGTTCTTTGTGAGCTTCCCGTTAGTGCTCGCTTAAACTTCTCGTTATATGGCTATCTGGTGCTTCCCGTTAATTTCTCTTCAAAGCTACCCATTAATTGCTCTTTGGAGCTACCCGTTATAGGCTCTTTGTGAGCTTCCCGTTATATTGCCTAGATAAGCGTCCTGTTACAAGGCTCAATAAGCTTCCCGTTATGGTGCTTGAGAGAGAGAGTTTTATATTTAAGTGTTCATAAAAGCACTCTCAGATATGAATTGACGGATTTATAGTATTGTACACTTCAGGTGTACTACCCAAGTATCCATCGAGATTTCAAATGATTCAACGGGTGAAATTCTGACATGAGAACTTGTGAAATCAAAATTAAACTATTATCTGTATATGCATGAAATACTTAGAAACTCGATACCTGATGAGCTCATCCTAGTTTTTGTTATTCACATGAAATACATGACTAACATGTTTGTTAAGGTTATATGTGTTAGGCTAATTGCCAAATTGCTTTAGATGTATTATGCATGTTTATTATATAACTAAATGAATGGTAAGTTAATTTCCCGTTATACGAACTTACTAAGCATTAAGTGCTTACTCTGTCTTATTTCCTCTGATCTATAATACTCGGAGGCTCGTAAAGGTTGGAAGTTGGTCGGAGCTACATCACACTATCCCTTGGACTTTTCAGTATATATATATAAATAGTAAACTAATTTTGGTAATAATGGCGTGTATAGGTTAAATGTTACCATTGATAGCAATTTAATGTTGGTTGAAATTAGCCATTGGAATGGCTATTAAATGATATGTTTTGATATGTAAATAGCCTTAATATACTTGATGAGTATGTTTAAAGGGTTGAATGAGGAAAATCATATAAGCATATTGGATATTAGTTTATGATAGTGTATTTGGTAAAACATGTTTATAAGTATTAGGCTATCTTGGTAAGTTGGACATTTGATCATAGATATTAATATGTCATGCATAAGACTTGAATTTGGCTAGGTGTAAATGTCTTGAATTGGCTCTTGAATGTGTTTAAATATTTATATAGGTGGAAGGTGAAATTGGGTGAAGAATAATCCTTGGAAATGGCCTTATTTTGTCCACACGGGGAGAGACACAGGCGTGTGTCTTACGAAATTTAACATCAATTTAATAAAATTTACATTCAATTCAATCCAAGTCACATCTTAGGCAAAATTATTGTTTTTCCCCTATACTTTTAATTAATGACTATTTCATCCTTAGTCTCGAAAAATAAAATTCATGCAATTTAATCATTATCTCAAGCCTAGATATTTTCATATATATCAATAGCGTCCCATGAATTCCATAAAATTTCAGAATTTTTCCATGAATTCATCAACTTTTCAATTTAATCCATAAATCATGATTTCATCCAAAATCGTTTAATAAAATACCTTTAAATATCCATCAACATCTCAATTTCATTATCTAATAACTAAAATCATATAAACTTATCAATGGTATCTTCCAAAACTTTCAACAAAATCAAAAACTAATGAAATGGTTAGTTGGACCTAATTGTAAAAGTCCCAAAACATAAAACTTTCAAGGAAAAAGAAAAAATTAAACTTACATGAAGCAAATATTGAAAAAAAAAACTTGAACCCTCTTCAATGGCTATTTTAGAATTGAAAAATGATGATGAAAATATCTAGAATTTCAATTTCGCTTTTATTTCACTTAAATTTGTCAAAATTTAATATTTTGCCCTTATTTCAAATCAATTTCTTGATTTTTCTATGCGTATGTGCCTCAGCAATCCCATGTGGGTCTATTTGCCCTTTTAGTTCTCCTTTATTTACTATTTAGACTATTAAATCACTTTAGCAAGTTTTGCACCTTTTTTAATTTAATCCTTTTTAATTAATTGACTACCAAAACGTTAAAACTTCCTAGCGACACTTTAATACTACCTTATTGACACTCTGTAAATATTTATAAAAAAACAAATGTAACAACCTTAACCCGTATCCGTCGCTGAAACAAGGTTAAAGAGCATTGCTAGGGTTTATCGATCAGACTCAAATATTTCATATTACTTCACATTCATATCAGAAATTAGTAATAAATTTATCATACCGTCTCTTATATGAGCCCTCGAGGCCCAAAACATACATTAGAAACAAGTCGGGACTAAATCAGAAACTCAGAGAATTTTTCACAAGATTTCAAAATTTTCCAAGGTGCAGGGGACACAGGCCCGTGTGGTCAGGCCGTGTGGCTCACACGACCAAGTGACACACCCGTGTTTTAGGCCGTGCGGCATTTGAAGTAGGGCACACGATCGTGTCCTCAGCCCGTGTAACTCTCTGACTTGCAATACATTTAAGTGCACGAGTCACACGGCCAAGTTACACGCCCGTTTGCCAGGCCGTGTGATCAATTTTGAGCATTTTGTTTTAAAATTTTAAGAAGCAGGGGACACACGGCCAAAACACACGCCCATGTGCTAAGTCGTGTGTCACATATGTTAACTAAAACTCAAGTTTTAAGTCAGCCCAAATTTGGGAAAGAATTTATAGTTTACAGCGATGCTACACTGAATGAGTGGTTGCGTTCTAATGTAAGAAGGCAGAGTCATTGCATATGCTTCTTAGCAGTTGAAACCACACGCGAAAAACTACCCAACTTACAATCTAGAATTGGCAACAGTTGTGTTTGCTTTAAAAATCTGGCGACATTATTTGTACGAAGAGAAGTGTCATACATTCACCAATCATAAAAGCCTAAAATATTTGATGTCACAAAAAGAATTGAATTTGAGACAACGTCAATGGCTTAAATTTTTAAAAAACTACGACTTGATCATTGATTACCATCTAAGCAAAGTAAACATTATTGCAGATGCTTTGAGTCAAAAGTCTCTATTTGCTTTAAAAGTATTGAATACTCAATTGACCCCGGAGCACGACAGTTTTTATTTGGTTGAATTGAGAACTAGACAGTTATTTCTGCAGCGAATATGGGAATTACAGAAAAGTGATTCTAAATTGTAAACGAAGCGAGAACAAGTTAAAAATGCTTAGACTACCGAGTTCAGTGTTAGTGAATATGGTAGCTTGTATTTCTGAAACCATTTGTGCATACCGAATGATTCAGCATTGAAATGGGATATCTTGTACGAAGTCCACATTAGTGTCTATTCAATTCATCCAAGTAGCACGAAAATGTATAATGATTTGAAACAGATTTACTGGTGGCCAGAAATGAAATGTGAAATTTCTAAATTTGTAACAAAGTTCTTAGTATGTCAACAGGTGAAAACTGAGCATTAGGTTCCGTCAGGTTTGTTATAATCTGTGATGACTCCAGAATGGAAATAGGAACGCAACACGATGGATTTTGTATCAGTACTACCATTGACTTTGAAAAAGAAAGATGTCATCTAGGTGTTTGTTGAAAGATTGATGAAGTCCACATACTTTCCGATCAAAACCGATTATACAGTCAGGAAATTATCTAAGTTATATGTTTCTGAGATTTTGAGATTACATGGTGTACCACTGTCTATCTTTTTTATCGAGACCCGAGGTTTACCTCCAGATTTTAGAGTAAATTACATGAGGCATTAGGTACAAAATTGAATTTTAGTACTGTATTTCATTCTTAAACATATGATCAGTCAAAATAAGTAATACAGATTATATAAGATATATTACGATGTTGTATTATTGAATTTGAAGGCAGCTGAGAGAAATTCTTATCGTTGGCATAGTTTGCTTATAATAACATTTATCAATCGAGTTTTAAAAAGGCACCGTACGATGTTTTATATGGATAAAATTGAAAAACTTTGTTGTATTAGTCTGGCTTGAGTGAAAGAAAAATACTCGGGATTGATCTGATTCGGGAGAAAAATACTCGGGATTGATCTGATTCGGGAAACAGAAGATAAAGTTAGGGTTATTCAAGATCATTTGAAAGATGCCTTGGATCGTCAGAAATCATATGATGGTTTGAAAATAAAAGACATTAAGTTTTACATAGGTGATAAAGTATTTCTAAAAGTCTCGCTCTGGAGAAAATTTTTGCGGTTCGGTAGAAAAAGGAAACTCAGCCCATGACTTATTGGGTCATACGAGACTCTCGAAAGAATCGGACCTATTGCAAATCGATTGGCTCTACCATCAAAACTAGAAAAGATACACAATGTTTTTCATGTGTTTATGTTGCGTCATTATCGTTTGGATCCTTCACATGTGATTTCTCTTGACGAGGTTGAGTTACAACCTAATTTGTCATACAGTGAGGATTCAGAAAAGATTTTAGCTCGAGAAATGAAAGAACTCAGAAATAAAAGAATATCGCTAGTGAAAGTGTTATGGCATCAACATGGTATTGAGGAAGCTACATGGGAACTCAAAGAAACCATGAAATCTCAATACCTTAATCTACTTTCAGGTAAAAATTTTGAGGACAAAATTTCCTAATAGGGAATGTTGTAACAATCTGATTTTCAGTAGTGACGAAAATAGTGGTTTTGAAACCCTATTTTTTGATGATTAAGTTATTAAATATTATTATTTAATATTTATGAGTCTATTTTAGTATAATATTGAATTTTGGTACAAGAATTTATTTGAATAGATAGTCAATTAAGGTACAAGGACTAAATTGTAAAAATAGTAAAAGTTAAATTACTATAGATTTGTAAGTGGAAAACTTAAACTAAGGACCAAAGTGGTTACCACATAGGAATTCTAGTGGACATTTTGGTTAAATTTTTTGTATTATATATTATTATAATTTATAATTAAAATAACATAAAAATCTTATAATTAAAAGAAACAAATATGTATGGTGAAAGGAGAGAGAAAAATATTTATTCATCTTCCTCCCTTCCTCTGATTTCTCCGTCGAAGAGAAGCTCTCTAAGGCTTTGAAGCTTTTGACACTTATTTAGGTATCCCAATTTAGTTATTTTCTTGTAATTTTTATGTTTTTGAAATCTAGGGAGCTTGATTTAGCTAACCCAAGGATTAATTTGTGAAACTGTTAAAGTTTTAAAAAGTTATCATTGATGTATTTTTGAATTTTTGGTGGTTATTTGGTTAGATTTGAAGCTTAGATATGAAAAAGGACTAATTTGTAAAGTAAAAATTGTTAGTTTTGAACATAGGGACTAAAGTGTAATAATTTAAATTTAGAATGAAAGTTCTATAAATATAGGTTTTGATGGAATGTATAGTGATGGAATTAAGATCGATTTCAAATCGAAGCTCAAATTTGAAAGTTACAATATCTTTGATTTTATATCTTTAATTTTAGGGACTAAATTGAATAAATGAAAAACTTAAGGGATTAATTGATAGATGAAATTGAATTGTAATATAACTTTATTATTTTGTTAAATAATGTTTGGAATTGATAATTGAATTAACTTATGGTTTAGATCGAGATTTATAATAACCGGAGGATACACGTGGAAAAGGGAAAATTGTTGAATAGTCCCTAACGCCTTATCCATTGTTGATTTTTCTAGGTAAGTTCATATGATGTAAATATGCCTAAGATATTAAATTGTAACTAAATGCATATATATATAGGTGTTCAATTGAAAATAAATGCATATATATAAGTGTTCAATTGAAAATTTGGATGAATTACAAATTGGTATAAAAGGTGATATCGGACTAAATTGCAAGGAAATGAGGATGAATTTATATGTTAAAATTATCTTGATGAAATCAGTAAAACTCTTATACACATGGTTACAGGTTGATTTTCGATGATTTCGAGATCCAACATTTGTTGCAGACTCAAAGATACATGTGATACAGGTTTAGCCCGAATGGGTAACCTTACATGTATATATAGACCTGGACAGGCTATTTATTGTGTCATTAAAAGGTTTAGCTCGGACGGGTAACCTGATATCAATGTATATGATTAGCTCGGATGAGCATCAGATGTGATTTGCAGTTATGTATTGAGTTCTTTTACGATGTTTTATTGGGTAGTTTAAAAAGAGGTAGAATGTGGAATTGGTAGGTTATGAAATGAGCTTAATGTTTAAATGAGGGAGAATGAAAGACTTGAATAACGGAATTTTGAGTATACATAGATGGAAGAAATGTGGTTGAATTAGATTTAAAAACTATGAAATGTCAAGCTTTCTATTTGATGTATTTTATGTTTGATAAAGTATACCATCTCACCTTGTTGGAATTGTGTTGGTATTATAGGAAACATGTCAATCGAAACTTGTCAATCAAATCTACGAGAAGCCTACGATATCTATCTCCTGATTCGGTAGATTTTTAGTCATTTAACCCGGTTATACATGGCATGTAAATGGGAGTGCCTAGCAGTTGTAATGTAAAGTTGTTTTGTGGCATTGTTGATCTTTGAACACTTATGGAAAATTATGGATGTGATGAATTGCCATGCTCATAGGCTTAGTATTTTGTTGTGCAAATGTGGATGGTTAATCATAATAGGTCATGCACATATGAACTATCTTGTGGTATGAAATGGTTTGGAAAGATTTATGTGCATTTGTTGTGAATTGGTGCCAAATGTGACATATTAGTTTTGTGAATTGATTAGGTGATTATAAGTTATGTTTTGGCATGGAACTTGCATGTTTTGAGTAGGTTTATGTTTGCTAAAATGCAATTTTGAGGTCACTTTTAATAGTTGGTTTTGAAACAAGCACCAAATGACCTATTTTTGTTCTACACGGGCTCATGACATAGCCGTGTGATCACTGGTAGGAAAATGTTTTTGGAACCACACAATTCCTAATTGTCACATGGGCCAGCCAAACGGCCGTGTGAGTATTGTAGAAATAATAAAATTTAATCCACACGGTCTCAGTTTGTTATACGGTCTTGTGACTTTTGAAATTAAAAATTGGAGATTTTCACCGCATGACTTCAAAGAGTTATATGGTTTTGACACATGGCCGTGTGGCCTCTATTTTACATAATTGCCTTTCTTTTTTGAAGAAGTTTCTAATTGGTCCTTGTTTGATCCCGGGTCAACTTTAGAGCTTTCGTAAGCTCGTATAAGACTCGAAAGAGGTTTTAAATTGTACCAAATGATTATTATGACTTAATTTTGGTTTGAGTTTGTTCTTAAACATCTGTATTTGTAATGTTTTGTGTTATAACATTTCGTAACTCGGGTCTGGTGACCGGACCGAGTGAAGGGCGTTACATATGTAAACTTATTGTGAAAGCAACCAAGAGACAAGAGCACAATCTTGTTGAACATACATAGCATGTACTTTATTTTGGACCTGACTTCCCTATTGAACACTGATTGTTGGAATCATCGTAAAGCGATCAAGAAATTCCTTAAGCCTAATATTCACCCTTTTATATGTGAAAGGATGACAAAACTTTGTGGTAGTACGTGAATCTAATACTGAATCTAAAGTATCAATTGGATGTGAGATTGAAGGCAAAGTAGCAATTTCTTAAGAACGCACTGCCTTCTTGATCTACAGGTAAGAACCACGATTCGATATATGTTGAATTGGAGTTACCTTAAGAATTTACCAACAAAACTATTCAATGAAAATAAGAAAGAAAATAATGGGTTTGGAGAAGAAGAAACAACAATGAAGGCTTTAGTTAGAAAGCCGAAAGAGAGAGTTTTTTTCATTTAAGAACCAATGCTCAACTGTCCAAAGAACCAACGTGTTACAACATTGAACCAGCGAATAATAACCTTCAATAAACTAACGCTACAATTAACAAAGTAACAAAAAATAACTTCAATAACCAATTTGCAACTCACAGCTATTAATCATTAATCTTTTTAATAGGGTTCAATGATAAAGAACTCTAAAACCCTTAAAAGTAAGTTTGAGTCTTAAACGGGTTCAACTTGATTCAATTTCCAACTTAGCTGGACCCATGTGGTCCGAACATCAGGTCTCAAGCCCCAAAAAACCTAACCCTATGCATAGTAGCCTAAGGACTTATTTGCAAATTGTAATAAATGTTACGTAAGCCATCGCGATTTCCCATTTTATTTCCATTAATTTAATAGATTAGAACAACCGGTGGCAGCCTCTCAAATTCTGTGAACTCCAAGGAATCCTAAAGGAATCAGCTTCCTTCCCTTCCTCCCCTCGCTCTGGTAATTCCCCTTTCAATCCCTCTCTTTCCTCACGTTCCCTTTCAATCCCTCTCTTTCCTCACGTTTTCCTTTTCTCTATTAATTCTATTCTTTTGAATTTCCATACTCCCATTCATATTACTCAGTTTTACACTCTCTTTTTTATGGTTAATTAATCTGGGTGTTTCCCTTTTTTCCTGGTTAGTTGATTTGTTCAATGGAAATTTATGGGTTTTGTTTCTGGGTTTATTGTATTGGCATTTGTAGAAAGATATCCAAGAGAAAAGATGGAAATCGGTAAGAATAAATCTGAGAAATTCTCAATGGATTTTGTGATGGCTGGAATGGCTGCTATACTGTCAAAGAGCGCAGCGGCCCCCATTGAAAGAGTGAAGCTATTGTTGCAAAATCAAGGGGAGATGATAAAAAGGGGAAGCCTTCAGAAACCTTATAATGGTGTTGGTGATTGCTTTAAAAGGGTTTTGACGGAGGAAGGTCTTTTCTCTTTCTGGAGGGGTAACCAAGCCAATGTCATCAGATATTTTCCTACTCAGGTTGAAACTTATGACTTTCTATTTTGCTGATTGTTCGCACTAGGAAACTTATAAAGAAATTGTTCTGTTTCTCATTGCTGGATTTTATGCTTCCATTTTATTGGTCCTTAATTTTGATCATGTACTTGAATAATAATGTTGAAGAACTAGGTAATGCCTGAATTTGACAGATTAGGGTATTTAAATGACATGGTATTTCTTTTTTAATTGATGAAGTCGTTTATGGACAATTGCAAGAATCAGTGTTAAAAACTACTTTATGAGCTTTCGTTGATTTGTGCTTGCTGCTTCAGATTAATCTGTACAACTACTGAAAGATGCCAATATAGAACCATTAATGTATGGATAATCATTATGCTGTTCTATTTAAAAGGTCCACTAATTGAGTGGTGTTATGTCATGAGTTTTAGGTTTTCCTATGCTTTAATCTTCTATGACTTTGGCAATCGTTTGTTTGTGGGGAAGGTACTATATGCTATTCATAGATGAATTGCCTTTGAGATCTATCCCTGTAATGCATGTTCGATGAGGTTCTAAGGACAGAAAACTTAATGTTGGCATGTTGTAGTTGGTATGTACTTGGTTAGTATTAGTGATTAGACATCACAACTGATGAATTTTATCGATTAAGATCTTCCTGATGTACCTACACCAACTACTAGATTTTCTTGTCTTTGGCATGGAAGAGACAAACTGAGGTTAAAGGAAAATCTCTTTACCTGCTAAGGTACGAAGGTTGCGGACAAAAGAACTTCTCCTTCAGTTATTACAGAGAGACTTTATCTTCATTTTCATATTAGTTCAAGACATAGACAGGAACTAAATGGAAGAAAGAAAACGGGTTAACTTTTTAGTAGAGAAGTTTTAGTTTCCTCAACCTAAGAAATAGTAAATCAAACTTGGGTAATTTGAGCAAGGCTCCTTTTTATCTTCCTTACCAATCCTTAGCTATATGGTAGCTTTGGGGCTTGCTGTTTATGGAACAAGTTAAGCTTTTGTCCCAGATTTGATATATCTGTACTGGGATGTTTTGAAATCTTTTTCTGCTAGCATGAAACATCTTTATTTACTTATTTTTACATTTTACCTTTGCAAGTATATGTCCTGCCTAATTTTGTTACTTAACAGATGTTCGATTATCCATAGGCTTTCAACTTTGCATTTAAAGGTTACTTCAAAAGCATTTTTGGGCGCTCGAAAGAGAAGGATGGTTATGCGATGTGGTTTGCTGGAAATGTGGCTTCAGGGAGTGCTGCTGGAGCAACTACATCCTTGTTTTTGTATCATTTGGATTATGCGCGTACTAGACTTGGTACTGATGGTCAACGCCAGTTCAAAGGGCTACTAGATGTATACCGTGAAACTTTATCAACTGATGGCGTTGTGGGCCTATATCGAGGATTTGGGGCTTCAATCATGGGGATTACTTTGTACCGTGGCTTGTACTTTGGGATCTATGACACGATGAAGCCTATACTTTTAGTGGGGCCTCTCGAGGTGAGCATCCAATCCTCTCTTGTAGAACTGTATTCTCACAACTGCTCCTATTTAGCTTTGTAGATGGTAAATGTTTATGTTAGTAAACATAGCCCGATCATATGTGGAAAAACTTTAGATGATTGGATACACAATTATGGACTATGATCTCAAATCTTCTTAATATGCATCTCGGTGCCTCAGGGCGCAGGATATAGTTATTTGTCGTTGCTGTTTGAAATTTAACCAGTCATGATCATATAATAAGTACTCCTAATTGCTGACTACATAAAATTACTTTGTATCATATCTTTTTTGTTCATTGCAGGGGAATTTCTTTGCTAGCTTCTTCCTGGGTTGGAGTATCACCACAGTTTCCGGGGTCTGTGCCTATCCCTTCGACACGGTTCGACGCCGAATGATGTTAACCTCTGGACAATCCAAGAAGTATCGCGGTGCTATCCATGCTTTTCGTGAGATTGTTCAACTCGAGGGGTTTTCTGCACTATTCCGAGGAGTTACTGCTAATATGCTTCTTGGTGTAGCAGGAGCCGGGGTACTCGCAGGCTATGATCAGCTGCATCGAGTGGCTCATCGACAAGGTTATATTTTCGAGTCATATCAAGGTGCACTAAAGTGAAAAGGCCATTGTCTCAAATGTACATACAAGTGTAGCTTTTCATACTGAGATGAAAGAAGAAAAGGAGCATGGGGAGGAAGTGGGATAGAAAGGGCCCCCGTGTGTGTTTTTATGTATACATTTGTACAGTTCATTAACTTTCAATGATTAATTTGTGATGCAATTGCAGATAACAAAGTTTTAGCAATAAACCTATGTTATTGACATTTCCCATGTAATGTGGAATTTCTTTTTTTTTCTTTTTTCTTTTTTTGAATTTATTTCACATCCTAAGTCGTGGCATATATTGTATTGGTTGCTTTGGGCTTGTGGTTGTAAAGCAAACAATCTTCAATTTAGTGATCTTTAGTATAGTCCACTCATGAATTCAAATTCTTTGTTCTCTCTTCTTTTCAACAAATTTGTTTTTCTTTTTAAATAAAAAATGAAAGATATTTTAACAAAGTTTTCACAAACTGTGGTCGACCATTTAGTTTTGACAAGTATTTTATTGGTTTCGTCCACACTATAAATTAAATTTTAGATTTTGGGAAAATATTGTTTTTTAAAAATTAATTAATTATATTTATGGAAATGTGTTAGCTAATTTTTTTTAATTGACTATGTGCTATACTCTTGGTATGCTACATACAGTTCAAGTGGTATTATATTGTGGCGTACTCTTTCCATCAATCTTTTAGAATTCTTGATAAATTCTTGAGATAGGGGCAATATCTATTATTGGAGTCTGGTTGGTTGCCTGATGAAGAATATTTCAAAAACTTTTCTCGAATAAGTAAACCTGCCGTAAGTCTCTTTACTCTTCGAAAATTTGAAATTTAATTTTTATACTTTTATTTTTAGGAATTTAGTTATCTATTTTTCGAGTTTAAAATTCGGTCCAATAACTAATATTGTTAAATTCAGTACAATAACAATGTCTTTTTTAATTAGATGGCAATCAAGTGAGTATTTTTTTCAAAATGTCACACTAATAAATTTAATAAAAATTAACAATGTTAACAATTGAACCTGAATTTTAAAATTTGAAAAATAAAAAGACCAAATTTATGAAAATAAAAGTATAGATGTTAAATTTTAAAATTTAAAAATATAGTGAATATTGATATATTTTAACCTAGTTAAAAAACTTTAATATTTATTAAATAATCCAAACTTATCCCCTAGGTCTTTAAATGATTTACAACCCCTTAGTTATGTTATAGAATATTCCAATAAACTTTCCAAGCAGCATTTGGATTACGAATTGAAAGGTTTTATGATTGGACGTTACAAAGAATAAAAATATTATCTTGCCAAAAGTATAAAAATAACTATCAAGTATTTATTAATAATAAAATTGATGTTTTTAAGTTTAAATTTTGTAAAGATAATATTTTTCAATAATTAAATGGATACTGATGGATGAGTGACATAAATTCTATCAAATTTTTAAAATAATAGTATAATAAGTATTTATATATAAAAATCAATTTTATTTATGATTAAATTTTAATGAAAAAAGATAAAAATATCTTCATAAAATATAACTGGATTGATAATACTTAAGGAACAAAAAGAAAAAGAAGTCGAAGAACGTGGACGGTGACACGGCGACGTATTAGTGTTCGACTAATAAAATACCCACGTTCGCTACACAACATATCACTACATTATCATCCACAAACGTAGAATCCCCTTAAGTTTATCCGCACCTTACCAAAAGTCCTTCAACGTCACCAAAAGGATAATGTATAAATTATTTATAAAAAAGGAACTCCTAAAAGTTTTTTCTATTTTGCTACATCTAAATAAAGTTTATTAGGTTATAAAATAAATATTATCCTTTGCTTCAGATGATCCTCCGATTAATTTATTTAGATAAGTTATAAGATTGGTGTTACTTTTGGTATAAATCAATCATGAGTGAAAAAGTATATTAAATCAATGATAAAGTTGAGAAAGTTTTTATTATTTTAGTATTTATGTTATTCAAAATTTCCTTTTTCTTAAATAATTATTTATATCTTAAACATGTATTCAACAAAAGTTCAAATTTATACATTCACTTTTGGTATTTGCATATGATTTTTAATAAATAAATAAATATAACTTCAATAAATATGTACTAGAAACTCTAGTTTACGTGTATGTATGTGAAAATTACAAGTAAATAATCAAACGTATGACTTAAAATTAATTATAAAACTCATGGAATACGTACGATATTAAAATTTAAAAATAAATTAAATTATTTATCATTGTGTTGTCATCAATCTTCGTTTGCGTCAAGTTAGTTCGTGACACTAAGCCAACTAAATACATTATTAATACTAAAAATCTTATTATAAACGTATATGTTTAGAAACCACAAATTTAAAATACAAATGTACGTTTAAAACAATAAATAATGAAGACTATGGTATGGTACAAAAGTAATTAATAATAACAAATGAAATATGTATGTTATTAAAATGAACAAAATTAGATTAAGTTGTTTCTCATGGTGTTGTCATCAATCTTAAGTCGGTGTCGAGTTAACTTGTGATACAAACTCAATCAAATACATTATGAATATATAAAACTGATGGAGGTAATAAAGCGTGCATAATAAAATTAAAATATATACAATAAAACTTTTAGTTGAGTAGTAAATTAAAAATCTCACTATATGCATATTTTTATTGGTTTTTAAAGTGAAAAATAAAAATATTTTGAATAATATTATTTATTTTAATTACAGGAAGACATTTTCATAATTTTTTTAATTAAACCAATTCAATTAAGAATTTAAATAATAGTCAATAGAGTTGTCCATGGGTTTGGCAGGGCTCTGGCCAAATATTTTAGGCCCAGTTGATACGCTTGGGCCGACTTGTATTAATTTTTTTAAAAATATTTTATCATATAAAAAATTAAAAATATAATATATCAAAAACACTAAAAATATTAAAATAAATGTTTCTCAAGAAATTAAAAATACTTAAAAAGTTTTTATACTAAGATAGCTGCAACTAAAATATATAGCAGGCAAAATTAACAATAAAACAAAGGTTCTAGACATGTATCTGGGTTGGGTCGGGCCCGAGGAAAAAAAATTCACCCGAGGCTTAACATGTTTAGAAAACGAATTTGACTTTTTGTCCAAATACTCATTTTTTAGACAAACATTTAGACCTAATTGGATGACCCGCAATGAACAACTCTATTAATCAATTAGATATTTTTATTTTGTGTAGTCAATTTTATTCATATCCGACTTTAATAAAATTTTGATTACATTAATTTATTGCAAGAAAACAAAAATCTAAGATATTTTTCCATTGTATTTAAACAACCAATCAAATTATGATTGAATTTAAGACTTCCACCTCTAAAAGAAAAGTCAATGAAATTGATTTAATAAAAATGATAATCTAGTGAAGCCATAAATAATCAATTTTATGTTATTATTTTTGTTAAATTATGTTGTCATTCTTAATATATATTGTTAACCCTAAGTTTAATTATTAAGTTAAACTTGAACTTATATGTACGAGCTTAATTAATCGAGCCAAGTTCGAGTTTGTCAGTATTTAAGTTTAGCTTGATTCTATTATACACCTAGTGTCACTTATCACTGAGTCCTGCTTAATTGTGAGATTACCAAAAACTCATTATTTTTATGAACCAACAAAAATACATACGAGAATTATAAAATTTAAACTCAAAATATTATAATTTTCACTACCTTAATTTTACTATATCAATTGAAGTAATATTTAATTTTACATTTTTTATAAATTTGTTAGGTAAAATTTTATTCATGTGCATCTAATATATTTTAACTAATTATGAGATGTGAATTAAAGTTATTGGTGTGATAGAAAAAAAATACTTGCAGTGATTTTAAATTTTAATTTAAGAATTAAACCTTAGAAAACCTTCGTCCTTATCTTAAAAAAATATAATTATAATATTTAATTTTTATTTAATATTAAAATCATACATCACATTTAATTTATTTTTACTCCAAATATGGAATGTAATTGGTGAAAATTCAAACAACTTAATAATATATGGAAAAGAGGTTATTGATGGTGGGAAATGTTGGTAGTTAATAAAACATGGTAGGTTTTTTTTCTTTAAAAAAAGTAAATTCTAAACTAAAATAATAAGAGACATGAATAATTAAACATATTAATATCTTGATGAAGACACTCATAATTATATATATACATATATGATTTTACAACTTAGATTTATTTTATAATCTTACTATGTGATTAATATTTGATTAAATCATCACATTTAAGTTGATTAAGTTTTAATTCAGTTAATATTATTGTTATTGCAACAATTAAAAGGATGTGTCAATTAAAAATTTAAAGGGTTATAAATAGAAATAAACATTGTGTCAAAACTTAAAAATTTTATTTTTTAAACTTTTGATCTTAATATTTTATTCATTGTTTTTATTAAAATAATTAATTAACTAACTATATTTTTATATTATGCCTAAATTATGTATAACCATCAAATTTCAAAGTAAAAGATTTTAAGTTCGAATCAATATCTTTTAAATTATAACAATAATATCAGTTAAATAAAGATTAATCTACAATTACTTAATTAGACTTTTATATGGTCTTACAACTACAAATGGTAATTATTATTGTTGTTATTATTATATAAGAGAGCAATTAACATCATGTTGATTTAATCTTGAAGTAAATTGGTAAACTTGTAAGTGATTATAGAAATCAATGTTATATATTAAAGCGATGAGAAGAAAAATAAATTTTAATTTAATTTCAAAATTTATATTTATTTGGTATTCATTTTTTATCTAATTGGTATTTAAACTTAGGAAATGCAAGTTAATTTAGTTTTTTTTTTGATATTAGGCTAACACCGTTAAAATATATTGAGATGATGTTAACAATCAATAACATAATGACACGTGACAAAAAAATATACTTCATAAAAATAATTATAATTTTTTGCCATGTGTCAAAATGTAAGCCTGTCATCTGTCACCATTTTATTGGTCATTAATGTCATGCCAGCGTATTTTAATAGTGGTAGTCAAGTACCTTAAAAAAGTATTAAGTTGGCTTATGGATTCTAAGTTTAAGTACCAATTAAGTAAAAAAAAAAAAAAGAGACACCAAATAGATATAAATTGACAAGTTTAAATACTTCCATATATATTAACCCTACTTTTGATTTCATATAATTTTTAGACAAATTAATAATTTTGGGATAAAGTAACATCTTCTATTTTGGTGGTTGAACATTAACGTTGAAAATTGTAGTTTTCACCATTTGGTCCCTAAACTTGGATTTCCTTAACATATGATGATATAGTACTTTGAAATTATGTTACGTTATCATTTAAATTTTTTAATTTAATTTTTTAAGTATAAAATTATTTTAAGAAAATAAGTGAGTATATGATACATTCCAAGACTAAATTGAAAAAATTATGAATATTTTTAAAACTTAAAACTTTGTTGCATCATATAATTAATCTTAAATTTTTGGAGGTAAGTGATTTTTAATGTAATGTAGGAATGTTTTATTTACTTGATTAAATTGATGCGGAATTTACGGTAGACATAAAATTGGAATTGTACTTGCATTGGGGGAGAACTAAAAATAGTAGGAATCAGAGACAAAATGTAGAAAAAGAAAAGAATCCATGCGGTGGTATAAAAAGCAGACAACTAAGGCTGTTGCAGAGCATTTAAGCCAATGGGAATTCGACAACTCTTTTGATCAAACCATTCTTGTTTCTGAATACCACCTCAAATACCACTCGACACTGTACCTATATATACACACGCAGATTTACACCATTTCTTTCGCAACCTGCCCAAACATACCCTTATAACTCTCCTTCCGCTGTCAGTCGTATAAAGAGAAAGAAATGGGAAGGGGTAGGGTTCAACTGAAGAGAATAGAGAATAAGATCAACAGGCAAGTGACGTTTTCGAAACGAAGGTCGGGCTTGATGAAGAAAGCCCATGAAATCTCTGTGCTTTGTGATGCTCAAGTCGCTTTGATGGTCTTCTCTTCGAAAGGCAAACTCTTTGAATACGCGACTGAGTCTTGGTACGATTCCTTTTTCATTTTTGATTTCTTGTTATTTTTATGCTCAAGTTGGATGAATGAATATGGTGTTTAAAACATAAAAGAAGAGAATAATAATGCAGAAAAGAAGAAGGCACACAGTGAAAGGTTGTTTGCTAGGGTTCAATCTCAAGAGTACCTAAGAACTAAAGGGGAAAAAAGTTGAATGTTATTTGCAGTCAAGTAGTCGCTGGTATAATAGTAGATGTAACTTTGGAGGGTAGGGGGAATTTTAAATGCAGTGAATCGCTTCAATTTCAGTGGAGGAGAGGTGAGGGTCGAATCTAGTAAATGTGAGGGAAAAGACTTGATTTCACCCCCTCTTACTTGCATTTTATTTTTTTACTGAAATACTATCATCATTATCTTAATTACCACAAATATTTACCTTCGCATTCCAAACTCACACTATATTAATTTTGAATTTACCTCTCACTTCAACATCATCTTATTTTCAATCTTACCGCCTATCATAATATATTCAGCTTTGTCTCATAAGGGAAGAAGCAACTTCTAGACTTCAATCTATTGTTATTATTATTTTTTGCTCAACTGCTAAAAAAGTCTCTCATCTTTTTAAAAATCAATTAATTCTCTCCATAAAACACATCAAATTCAGCTTTTGACTAAAGGTTTTCATCCTTTTATAAAAAGCAAATTATTAAAATTTCAATTTGGACACGTTCATTTGAATCTAGACATCCGTTTGTCTAGATTCTTTTTGACATAATTTTAAAATTAAAAAATTAAATGATTATAAATTGTATTATAAAAATAAAGACAAAATAATTATCAAACATTTGATTCTTTTATAAACATAATTATGAATAAACATGTTTTTGAACAAAATAAAATATCATTTAACAAATAATTAATATTGGTAGATATAAATAATAAATAATTTTAAAAAGGTTCTATTATGAATTCATACATAAAATTGGATTTTACTGTCACGATTCACGCATTTGTTTTCTTCATGTGACCCAAACACATGATTACATAAACGACTCTTAGTTTTTAAATGTCATTAATAATAACAATGATAAAATCATGTGAATTAAGGAAAATATCATTGTTCAAACAAGGGTGATAATGATGATCTCCGGATAATATAAATGATGCAATAATGCTCGTTATTATTATTATTTTCGATACTCTCTTTATTTTTACTTATACCTCTTTTAATATTGAAATTGAAACAAAAACATGTTTAAGTGCGTTCAATCTATTATTGTAATAATAACGATATCAACCAAGTTAAAACTCGATTAATAAAATTAAAAGAGAATCCAAAATAACATAAAAAGCAACATTCCAACACATACATTTACAAAATCAAACGCAACAACAATCCGCCCAATATAACTTAGCAAATATTAAAATTAGCTAAAAGTAAAAAATTAAAATAAAAATTCAATCGCAATAATATGAAATTTTTATAAGAATTTCTTTTATAAAATAATTTGGAGGACAATAAAGCATAAAAACTTTTTCCAAGAATTATAAACTTTTGTTCAATATTTACTCAAATAACCTAATTAATAACAATATATATATATATATGTATATAATCTTTATTAATTTCTGGTTTAATTTAAAAGAAATAAAAAACAAGTATAATTTTTCATTCTTATGACAATTCTCGAAATTTCTTTGAAAAATATTTCTAAGAAAATAACGTAAACCAATATATACGTAAACCAATATATATATATATATTATAATAATTGGGTTACTCCTCACAATATACAAATAATATATTATAAAGTAATTTATAAATAATATATTATTTATGAAATCTTAAAATTTTAAAATTTCCCTCAAACTTAGTTCACACAATCAACCCGTGATGGGTAAGAAAACTTAGTTTTAAAAATTAAGGTTAGTATGTTACACTGAAAATGATTTTTGAAAAATGATTTACTTTTCTAGAAAAGCTTTCTCTAGTGTTTGGATAAATTTATGTCAAATATTTTTGTTATTTGGTGAATTTCCTGAAAATATTTCATAAAATTTATTTTCAATTAAACAAATATACATTTGAAATTTTCTTATATTTTCATTGTTTAATTGAATTTATTGTATATCTATAATTTTATATTTATATTTTTTGCATATAATATTACTCAATTATTAAGCTAGAATATTAACATTCATAAATTGAAAACAACCAAAGCGAATAGATGATTCTGATTGTGCTATAAAAAATCAAAAAGCAAAGATTGAATAATAATAAATTAGCTTTCAAACAAAAATTAGTATTACATAACATTAAATTAATAATATTATCTAAGTGCATAATTAGTAGTACACCACATGATGACTACAATATTTGTTTAAATAATTAATTAGCTTAAAAATAATAGAATAAAGATTAAATAAAAGGTAATTTATTATTATTAAATTAGTAGAATAAAGGGCTTAGATTTATGGTAAAATCGTAAAACATGAAGACAATTAGGGAGACGCTATTATTAAGGCTCCAAGCTTTTAACTTCAAATTTCAAGTAAGTCCTTGGTTATTTTATTGTAAATTTTATTAATTTGAGGTCATGGGAGTTTGATTTAGTTAGCCCATTTACTAATTTGTAAAATTGTTAAAGTTTTAAAAGTTGTCATTGTTGATTTTTGAAGTTTTAGGTGTTAAGTTGATAGATTTTAAGCTTAGATGTGAAAAAGGATTAAATTGTAAAGCTTAATTGATGGTTTTTGATTAGGGACTAAACTGAATAAAATGTAAAATTGAATGTAAAAATAAGAAATAGGAGGTCTCTAATGTATAACAGTGAAATCAGAATTCAACTTAAAGCTTTAAATTGAAAGTTATGTTAGTCCCAATTTTAGAGGCTAAATTAAATAAATTGTAAAATTTGTATAAATTGATAATTGAATGTGAATTGATTGATAATTGATAGTACTATATGTTTTATGTTAATACGTAGCTAAAGTCGACTAGAAAATGTCCGAAGACATTTTGGTAAATAGAGCCTTATTAGTTAGCTTTTATTTGAAATAAATGGAGCCTAAAACTTAAATAACAAAATTATTTAATCATATAAAATTTACTTCAATAAAATTGTAAATAATGAACTAAAAAGAATTTTATATTTTTCAAAAATTTAACTTCCTTTTATTATTTATTTATTACTTGAAATTTTAAAGAATGTATATATTTTTGAATGCTTTATTATCGTTGACTTAAATTGTTACATCAACATCATAATAGCTATTAGGCACATTAATGGTGAAAAACGGAAATTATTAATCAAAAAGTTTAATTGATGCATTTTGAACGTCTTAAGATTTAATTGAGTACAAGTTTTTCAATGAAGTGAAATATTTTCGAAAAAGTATTTTTTTTTTAACCCGTTTAAGGTTTGTTTTATATTTTTAAATCTTTGATGACGATCTTTTACTTCTTGTGCAGCATGGAAAGGATCCTTGAACGATATGAAAGAAACTCGTATACTGAGATCCAATGTGCTACAGATGAAATTCAACAAAATGTAAACTTCATTTGCAAATCTTTAATTTTTTTAAAACATGCTTTTTTGGGAAAGGGGATGTTCATGGATCAAACCATGAAAAATTTGAAGACACCAAATCTGTTCTACTTGTTGACGTTGGGATGATTTCAATACAGGGAAACTGGACCTGGGAACATGCAAAACTTAAAGCTAGAATGGAGACTTTACAAAGAAACCTGAGGTACCCCCCAATGGCTTCAAATTTCAGATACATTCGAGGCATGCATCTTTCTCTTTTACTAAAATAATTAATTATATTTCTAGGCATTACGAAGGAGAAGATATCCAGAATTTGAGTCTTAGAGAGCTTCAAAATTTGGAGCAACAACTTGATTCTGCCCTTAAACGCATAAGATCCAGAAAGGTTTAAATCACTCCTACAATATATATACTAAAACATTATTTTCCTTGGTGTCAAAGATTTTCATGATTTATATTTTAAATCGGTCCAATATATGATCGTATTGATTAAAAATAGCGTCTTCACCACCCAAACAATTAGGGGTGAATTCAAAAATCTTTTTTGAAAAGTCAGAGTCCCTGCTTGCCTTCAAATTCGCCCCTGCTAACAAAATTCGAATATCAAATCTTACTTTTGTACGAGAAGTTATGCATGCATGCATGCATATAATTTTGCTTATAATTCTGCAGCAACATAACTTGGCTGTTGATAATGTTTAACTTGCAGAATCAACTTATGCTTGAATCAATTTCTGAGCTTCAGAAAAAGGTATGCCATGGTTTCTCTTATAAATATCTAATTCCTGAGCTCATTTTAAATATTCTACTAAACCAAAAATGTCAAAACCAGCTTTCATTGTATTATTTTAACATATATTATGCTCTGATTTTTTCATTATTTCTTTTCAAAGAATCCGACACCTTATATTAAAAATATATCAGACATGATATAGGATATAATTCTCTAATAATAACCCTCCAAATATATGAAAACCTCATATTCCTGTCTCATACGAGTCCATGTCTTATCATAATATCCAAATCCAAGTAGCATATATACGAAATTATGATTTGTTCCATATGCAGGACAAAGCACTGCAAGAACAGAATAACATACTTGCAAAGAAGGTAAAAAATTAATCAAATGTAATTTCTGTGAAGCTGATGAGTTTTTTATTTTTTATTTTTTTTAGCTTACTTATTGTGTAAGTTGTACTTAAAATGCCGTTCTTTAGCTGAAGGAAAAGGAGAAAACTAATGTGGAGCAGGCACATTGGCAGCTGAACAACAATTGCCAAGATTCATCCTCCATGCTTCTGCCCCTTAACATCAGGTCTGTCTCTCCATGATGTTGATGGCAGAGGTGATATCAATCTGCCTGTTTACCGAGAATCAGTGATTTATTCGGTTTGATAAGTCAATAAATCCATTAAAAATTGGACTTGTTAGTTGAATCAATTTAATTAAAAATCAGCAACTGATCAATTAGATTAGTTGAATTAAAATTTTGTGGTTTGTCCATTTAGTAGAATCATTAAATTTAAAAATTAGTAATTTTTTCCTTATTAAAATTATTTTAAAACTCAAATTTCTCATAATGATATCATATATTGAAATGATTAACTAAATTGGTGCCATGCATGCATTGCGACAGCTCCAATGGAAGGGAGAAGGAAGAAACCACCAACAGTGGCGTCTTGCTGCCATGGATGATTCGCCACCACCTTGAATAACCTAAACAAATAATGGAGACTCCTTTTATTTTTAGTATGTCTTTAATATGTATTATATGTTTGTTTTGATGAATAGATACAAACATACTCAACACTTCGATGTGTGTAGAGTAGTACAACTTTTGATGTAATTATTAAGTGATATATGAATATTATATATAATTGTTATATTCTTAACCAATTTCTACACTTGGTGATGTAAGAAGTCACTTGAGAAGTACCTTTGGACGACCTTTCGCCTTTCACCACATGATTGGTCATTCTGTGACTAGCCACTTGCATGCCTTAGACCTTCCATAAGGCTAATTATCTTGGGCTACATGCTATTAGCGAGACCTCTATTATGTCACATGTTATTAGTGGGTACGCACTTATCACCAAAAGGGGACTATTAAGAGACTACTGAGACTTAACAAATCTCGTATTACATTAACAAAAGGGATGTCAAACCAAACTTTTCCCTTGATGACAATAAACACATAATGGATTTGCCACCTAGTTGACCATATTAGTGGGCCACCACCTGTGTTGTCGGTGACAGGGCATTATTGGGCATGAGGACTTTTCCCTTATTTACCCTAAGGCACGAATAAGAAAGGATCTTCTTCCCTTTTAGCTACCCTAAGCATTTTTCCCAACTATAGTCTTCTCCCCTTAACTCCCTTACTTTGGCTCTTTGCCTAACTCAGGTGAATCGAACCCTTGTCTCCATCATCATCTCTTTTCTCTCTCTTCCCCTTGTTGAACATTTGTAGCTACAATTGATGCGGTGAGCGTGGATCAAACCATGACTCCAACTGATAACCTTACTAACCCAACAAACAGTACAACAGAGCTTCCTTCAAACCAAATAAAGACTCAACCACCTACTTTAACTCAACCACCTGCACCGGTTATGGAGCAACCAACCCTCAATGATGTGATTTCGTATTCGTTGGTTGAATCGAATCATTTGTGTCCCGATCGTAAAATTAAGTAGCAAGGTTTTCGTTTAACAAAAGGGTTGTTTTCAAAGATAGATATGTTCAACAAAGTAAAATAGAAAGTTGATATGGTTGATGGATGAATGGACGTTGAACTTAATAGCTGAAGAATGAACCAATATTAAGAAATAAAGACCCAATTCTTATTAAGCTCTTAAGGTGAAAATGGTAGAAGGATAGAACCGTGACCCACTATCTATTGGAGATAGGAACCAGTCGGTCTATCTATTAGAGATAAGAACTAGTCGGTATAGGTTGAAATAGGAACCAGTCAGTATAGGTTGAACGCCACACTCGTTGGAGTGATAAGGTCACAAACAGAAACAGATTGACGCCACTAGACGAGCTAGATAAGTCAATTTGAGTCACAAAAGAACAATGAGAGTTGAACAACTCACAAATTGTTTATAATTCATAAAATGATCAAAAGTTCTTGCTACAAGTTAAAAGCCAACATTGATGAAGGTTGCCATCATCTTTGACAATTGGAGTTCCCGAGTAGTCAATGCAGTGGACTTAGGAGTTGAGCTAAACAAGCAAGGAGCTTGATCGGTCAAGAGTATTTATGAGCTTAAGTAAATGCCTCCTTGATTCACCGAATATACAAGCAGCTTGTGAATGCATCATGTGGCGTCTGAAAAGTAATTGGTGTGAACATATGGACTTGGACGGTCCCTTGGGTGTGAACATCAGGAGTTGGACGGTCCATTGGGTGTGAACAAAAGCAACTGGCTGATCAGTTCAAGTGAGGCTTAATAATTGCCATAACTTTTCATGAATGGTCACTTGGAAGAGTGTACACAGCAGCTTCAGTATACATGAATGTTTGGGTGCATGATCCTTCATAAATAAGCTCCAATGAATCTGAACCATGCATGTATTTCCCCCGCCTATATTATAAACCTAAAGAACAAATTAAAGACTCGGTGAAATGCAATATTAAGACAAACTAGAACATAATTTAATTTGTATTAAGCTAGGACACAATTAAAATGTCTGACTTAAGACATATATTAATACTTACGAAATAGGACATAATTAATAAACTTAAAACCTATTAAAGATGCTCAGATTATGACATAATTAAATCTTAAATTAATGATGACTAAAATAACTAAAATAGCTTAAGTCTTATTCTAGTAGCTGAATTAACTAACTAAAATTGAAATTGGTTTGAAGTAGGTTGCATGGAGCGCATGTCGAGCATTCCCAAGCTCGATCAATGAATCCGGTCAAAGCTTTTCCCCAAACTTGATCAACAAGGCCCTAAATAGCTTCTTTGAATTTCTTGGCTTGACTACGAGTAATTGGCCCCGTTAGCAACTCGATTGGTTCGCAAGCAGATTTGGTTAAATCCTTGACCAAATGGCACCACATCAGTCTTAACCTCCACTTAATGTTTTATCCTCTTTCCCTAGAGACACTTTCCTATTGGAAACATATTTGGTTTGAAAACGGTTTTCTTGCACAACAAAAAATAAAAACATTTGAAAATCGAGTCGGTTTGTGATGTTTATAGCAATAAACCCTTTACTGAAATCACATTTGTGTTTTCAACTAGACAAATCATTATCTTTCTTAGCTTTCAACTAAACAACCTTCTTCACTATTCTCGTACCACGAACTGCTTCGAGCGTGGGCTCAAACAATTCGAATCAAACACAGAATCGAAAATAGTTTACTTTACTTTTAGTAGGAAAACAAAATTCTCTCTAAAAACCCAATAGAACTGCTATTCCGGACAATAGAACTAATACTTAGAGAATAAAGTCTTACTATTTTTCGGCAGAATAACAATATCTTAAAATTATATATTTAGCCTTACCAGTGCCATCTATTTATAGGGAGAAGAGTTTAAACCCTTGTTGAATTGTATAAGTTTATTTCAATAAAAAAAACGAACTCCTAGTTTAACTAAGATTAGGTGGGGCAGCAACCCTAGTTAATTATACTAGGGTTTTTTGTCCCTAACATTATCATGAAGGGCTTTTAGGCCTCTCCTCGTATCAAGTCCAATTACAAGTACTTTTTGAACTTTTAACCCAATACTTTATAATTCAATCCAACCCGATAGTTGTTTTTCTATATCCCAAAATAAATACATTAAATTAATAATTAATTTCCCAATTAAATAATTTTCTCAACCCAATTATAACTCTGTTAAAATCATGACGACTTTATCATAAAAGAATATATGAGAAAATATATTTAATATTTCTACATTCAATGATTCATTATGACCAAATAATTTATTTCTATTTTTGAACTTCAATTATTGAATTGATGAATAATAATTCAAAAAATCACAAATTCATTTTTTTGGGTCATTTCCATTTAGACAAAAACCACATTTATTTCTAAATGTTTATCCTTCCTCTAACTTTACCATTTCTATCCATTTCTGTTAATTTGATTCAACTTGCAATTTATTTCTAGTTTCAACGAGCTATCGAATGGACCGATTGGACATATGTGATTAAGGCTCAAATGATTTATAATTAAGTTCCAACTTTTTGCCTATTAATTATAAACTCATTTAGTCATGAAGTCATTCCACTATAGTATCGTGATTGAGCTCTCCCTAATGACATACCATTATGAAAGCAACTCAATCAATGATCTTATTGTAAGTGTGTTACCCTTATAAGATATCCTTAATCTCTTTGGGATAAATTCGTTCTCCTAATATGATCCTATTTTATTTCATGGTAACCATTACATCTTCCTTCATGAAAAATCAATTACTATTAAGTAGTAATCAAGTCATTCATCACAAAAATGAACAACCCGTGGCCACATTTACTTTTTATCAATCATGTACTTCCAATGAGAAGATATCATTTACCCATATATCGAGCTATGAATTCTACTTTTTTGAATGACACTACATACTGCAGAATTCATATACTTACATTAAAGTATGCGAGTCACACATATATAGTTCGTCATCCACTCAAGATTAAGGTATGCCACACTTTGAACATCACAAGTGAATAAATTCATAAAAAGATTTAAGATATATTCTTTTTGGGTCATGTGCGATGTACTGCCAGTCCAGTCGGTCACATCTATATCTCTATCTTTTGGGAATCATCCACTCCGATGTCCAAGACAAGACATCTCCCCAGTTGGACTTGATAGACGTCATATTAGTATTTCAATCGGTTTGCTCATTTTCGATTAGACTAAGGACATGTTTAGGTTTGTCCACTAATTTAAGCTGTCTTTCTGTATTACGATCCGACCATGTAATACTGCTTAGTATTAGTTCAAACATTAGACAATCAGTGAGCTAATATTTTCTTTTATTTTGCTTTGCATGCAAAATCACATAAAGACATTATACAATGTATATTAATGTAATCCATGAATTATTTTATTAACTAATTTTTTCAAAAAAATGGCAAGTATACATAGATGAAAATACTACACTTAGGGCACCAGATCCAACATCTCCCACCATACTATCGATACACTTTTCCACCTTAGTGGTTTACTCTACCTCTTTAAGTCACTTTTGCCACCAATCCTGTTGTCCAATACTCTCAACACCAAAACTCTGACTCCCAACATAATCCTACATAATCCTACGAGATTGATTTCACCCAAAAAGGTGGTCTGAGTATCTATAAAACTCCAGTCGAAGTTAACCCTATATAATCCTACGAGATTGATTTCAGATTCTCACGTAACTTCAATTTTTGCATTCAAATGATTGGATCTTCTCCATTATTCTAGAACTTAAAAATCACACGATGTGTCGTTCCAAACACAAGTATTGAATTAAAACTCTTTAAAGAAAAAAAAACTATTCCTAAGCATAGTTTCTCTTTTAGTCGAATGAGTGAATTGACAACTAAGGATTTTTAGTTCTCATAATTCCATTGATTTTCATCGATCATCAATTCTTTCTCTTCACCAATATTAGATATTTATATAGAGAGATGATGTAACACCCAAAAATCTCAATGTCACCAATAGGAGTATTACAAAAGATAATTAGCAAATTTTACCAAAAAGTAAGAGTTTATCAATTGAATAATGAGAGTAAAGTCATATTTTGACATTGGAAAGAAAGTATGAATAGTGAAATTTTAGTAAAGATTAAATTGAAAATTAGTGAAAGATGGACCAAAATGCAAATTTACCAATTTAGAAAAATGGGCAAAATTTTAAGAAATATTTTTATGAATGTGACATTGATATGAATTGGTAAGTGGAGTTGGAAATTTGAGATAATGACTAAAGTGTACTTTTACCATTTTATGAGAAAAGGCTTGATTGCAATTATACCATGAATAAATAACATCTACATAAGTAATAATTACTTAGGACACGTAAGTATGCCATGTGCCAAATAAATGAATTATAGAAAATGGTGAAATGACTATTTTACCCTTATGTCTTAAATACAACAAAAGATATTTTAAAGGGTAATTTGGTCATTTTGTCATAAAATATTATTTTAATTTTAAATTATAAAAATGTGATATTTTTATGAGAGAAATTATAGCCATTGAATTAAAATCATGTGACTAATGTGAACTCTTGATAAAATTAATTAAATAATTAAATGTTAAATAAAGAAAAGGAAAAAAATGATAGAAATATGAAGAGAAATATTCTCTTCCATAAAAGAACCCTTAAAGTGGGATCCATGGAAAAAAGAGAGCAAAGGAAAAAAAGTTTTAAATTTAATTCAATTTGATCCGTTTTTTTTTCATTTTCAACCTAAAATCTTTGAAATTTTCATGAAATTAAGTGAGATTTCACACCAAAGTCTAAGTCAAAAGTGTTCTTTCATATGAAACCAACCATGGAAGCATGAAAAGAAGATGGAAATGAGAGAAAACATGGGTAAATTGTTTTGTTATTATGTTATATTTATTTAATTGTATAATTTGATGTGAAATTGTAAGAATTAAGTATGCATAATTATTTTCTATGTTTAAAGTGATGAAAGCATTATGTTTATGTATAAAGTGAATTGTAAATGATATTATGAATAACTTGGTGGATGATTTTATGTGAATAATTACAAGTAAGAAAGTGTGGGTGATTTTACTATGAATATTTGAAACTAGAAATGGTTATTTTGAATGATAATTATGTTGGAAGTGGTAAATATTTATTTTTACATTGTTTGGATGAATATAAATATTAAGTGGTTAATTTGATAAAAATGGAAAATGACTAAATTGTAAAAAAGAAAAGTTTGAATTATGAGATTTGAGATATGGAAATCTAGAATTTAGATGCATGAATTACTTTGTGTGATTATGGGACATGAGAATTTGAAAAGAGAACATTGTTTGATAAGATTCAAGGTTACATGGACCAAATTGTAAAAATTTTAAAATGTAGAAATTCGGTAAAAGGGACTGATTTGTAAAATATGGAAAATTTGTACTATTTTTAGAAGGAATAAATTCTTTTTAAGGATTAAATTATAGAATAGTGAAAATTTAGATTTTAGTGACTAAATCATAAAAATTACAAAATTGAATTTTAGGGCGCTTTTTAAAAGCATTAAATTTGAAAGTGCATGGACTGTTTTCTAATTTTGGAAAAATTTTAAGATTTAAATTGGAAATAAAATATATTTACTTGTTAAATGAAAATATTGAAATTAAGTTAAGAGATTAAATTCTATCAAATGGAAATAATCATATAAAATTTAAAATTTGCTAAGTTAAGTTGGCTATAACTTGTATGTGATTTGGAATACTTGTTTAGGTTACGATATGAATTTTGTGATAAATTAGTGTGAATAAGTAAAATTAACTTTTCAAAGTTACGGAATAAGTTCAGATGATGAATATATGTATCAATTTGAAATAAAACACATAAATGAAATTTAAAGTTTGAAATTGAGTCCAATAATAATAAATTAAGTATTTGAATGTTATGAAAAAGTTTTGAAATTTTTTTATGTGAAATTTGTTGTTCGGATATGTTATTGGATTGAGTAAGGGGTGTTATAGATTATTAAAATTCTAATTATAAGAAGCATTCTTTTTATAATGAAAACTTTTTATTTAATGTTTGTTTTAGGGTTAGCTAAACCTGATCATAGGTCGGGCCACCCGCCCAAGCCTGAAGGCTCTCTCGAAACGTAGGAAGGTTTAGGGAAAAATATAAGCCCTAAAAATCGGATTGGACATAAAATAAGGCCCGCTTTCTAAATGAGTCGGGCCTCAAGTAGGATTTTTTTGGTCTAGGCCCAGCCCGGCTCGAATCTGCCTAAACTTTCTTGTCGAAACCATTTCTATTTTGGAAAACAAACAAAAATTAGTTGTCGACTTTAAAAAAAAAAAGAAAAATTGGGAGTCGCCACCAATCTTTTATTGAGGTGTGACTGGATCACCTAAAAAATAGCTTTGGTCTACGAGTTTTAGAAAAATGGATCCGGGAGTCAGTTACCTACGAGGAAGGATTAGCACCCTCGTAACGCCCAAAATTGATACCTAGTTAATTAATTAGTGCCTTAATGTCGAAAATTTAAAAATATGATCCTTAATAAAAAAACGTTACTTATTAAGACTCTTATCATTTCGGAGAAAGAAAATGTCACACCCAATGCGTTAGGGCACGACATTCTAATTCCTCAAAAATGAATTAGTCCAAAATACTCGTGTAATAAAATTTAAAAGAATATTCATTTGTTTAAGATTTATAAAGAAATCGCGGCCCAATACGTTAGGGCACAATTTCTCAAAATCCTAAACTTGGAATATTTCCTTTGTTATTATTTTTTTTAAAAAATCTTTGTCTCGAGAAATTAATACGTCACATCCAATACGTTAGGATACAACATATTAAATTCCCGACAACAAGCTTTTCATTTTATTTTTTGATTAATGAGTAATTCTCGATTGTTAGATTTAACAAAGAAAATTGGAACCCAATACGTTAGGGCTCAATTTCCTTGAAAATCCTAAATACGAGTATTATCTCAATTTTGAAAATTTTAAAATCGAGTAAAAAAAATGATGTAATGCTACATTAAGTGTAAAATACAATAATAAATACAACAATGGCATAGAAATAAACGAAATTAATGTACATAAAAACAACGACATGTAAAGTATCAAATGAACAAAATATAAATGAAAACATAAATCAATAAGCAAATGAAGGAAATAAACAAAAAATATAAAGAGAAAAAAGGTACAAAATATATACATGAAATTATAAAGAATAAAAGACATACACATGGGTTTACATATAAAATTTTGGACTATAGAATTTATAACAAAATATATATAATGCATTTATGAAAATAAAGAAAAATATATAAATATACATATATATTATAACATATGTGTTGAAAATATAAGTTTGTATTTAAGCAAATAAAAAACATAGACATGTGCGTATATATATATAAAAATATTCATTAGAAAATATATAAATACATACATGTACACATATGCAAAAGTAAAAAATTTTGAAACTAAATATAAATATATATATATATATATATATATATATAAAAGTTAGAAAGTAAAATAAAAACAAAAACATATGTATAAAATATATATAAGCATACATATACTATATATAAAACAATATATATTACATAAAACGATGCATGCATGAATAAAATAAAATAATAAATAATAATAATAATGATACAAGATTAATGATGCCACATAATAATATTAATAATATTAAAATAATTAATTTAATAATAAAAACCAAAATAACAAATAGAGGATTAAATAGCATCAATAATCAAAGACCAATGAATTTAAAACAAAGAGTATAAAATAAAATAAAAATAAGGCCAAATAAAATGTAAACAAATTTGAAAATAATGAATTTGAAAATGAATAATAAGAGAAAAGAGATTTGAAATCAACAATATACAAATCAATAAATAAATTATACACAAATCAACAAAATAAGAACGCAAGAAAGAGAGAAATTTGAGTAAATACTCTTAAGAATTATTATTACTCCCCACTTCCGTCCTTTACAATGAAGGGAGAGGCATCTATTTATAGTTGAGCCTCCCCAAATCCAACGGTACAGATTAATTACATCAACGGCTAAGATTAAAAGGTATCTACAAATTAAATCTCTAAGATTACAAAATCATATCTTCTAAGATTGCATATCATATCTAAGATTACATATCATATCTAAGATTGCATATCATATCTAAGATTACATATGATATCTAAGATTGCATATCCTTGAAGATTATGTTTCCATATGCATCAAGCTTGTAGATAGACCTTCAACCTTTTCAAATAATGGGCCATCCCGATCGGGCCAAATGATATAATTTTGGACTTTGTTTTATTATTTTGGGTTTATTATTTTTTTTATGAGCCCGGGCTAAATTGGCCTATTACAGCTGCCCCTCTTTGCTCATTATTGTGTAACGAGAACGGAGTAAAGACTTTAGAAATGGCCAATTTTGCCTGGTCATGCTAGACTTTAGTGCTCTTCTTCTTCAAATAGCCTCATTCCTTCCTACTGCATCTCCAGAGGTATAAGAACTGGTGCTTCAACCTACTCCACTACAATGCCAGGGAGATAGGATTTGCACGTTGTAGTTTTTCAAAATTTGTTATCTTTAATTTGCTCCACTGCAATTTCAGAGAAATTCTAATCCACTCCACTACAACTTTAGGGAGATGGGATTTGTTTATTTAGTCTGCCCCACTGCAATTTTAGGGGGATAAAACTTGATTTCTTTAGTCTGCTCCACTGCAACTTTAGG